>NC_090419.1:8752294-8880234 GCF_036365525.1 Heterodontus francisci
TGATCGACACTGACAGTGAAGAGAGGCTTGATGGCAGAAAGATTCTCATTGCTCCTTTGGGCCTTCAAGTGAACGAGAACGCGAGAATGAGACTGAGACAGAAGCTGGGCCGACAGCAGTAATGGTGCCATGAAACTATCATCGACTGTCAGAAAAACCCCATCTGGTTCGGTCATATCCTTTCGGGAAGGGAATGTGCCCTCCTTATCTGGTCTGATTCAACCACGATGCTCAAAATAAGCAACCAAACCAGAACCTCATCAATTAATGTACAATATTTCTGGAGAGTTGAAGATGCTCTGGGCGAAGAGGGTTCTGTTATGTGATGAGGGTTTCTGCCTCTACCACCCTTTCAGGCAGTGAATTCCAGACCCCCACCACCTCCTCAACTCCACTCCAATCCTTTGAATCTCTGACTCCTGGCTATTTAAGTCTCTGGTAAGGATCGTTCTCCTTTCTATCCACTCATAATTTTATACACTTCAATTAAATCTCCCCTCAGTCTCCCCTGTTCCAAAGAAAACAACCCCAGCCCATCCAATCTTTCCTCACAGCTAAAATTCTCCAGTCCTGGCAACATCCTTGTAAATCTCCTCTGTACCCTCTTTAGTGTCATCACATCTTTCCGAACTGACCAGAACTGCACGCAGTACTCCGGCTGTGGCCTAACTAATGTTTTATACAGTTCCAGCATAACCTCCCAGCTCTTCTATTCTCTGCCTTGTCCAATAAAGGCAAATATCCCCTCTGCCCTCTTGACCACCTTACCTACTTGTCCAGCCACCTTCAGGGATCTGTGGACATGCTCTCTAAGGCCCCTCTGTTCCTCCACACTTCTCAGTATCCTCCCATTTATTGTGTGTTCCCCTTGCCTTGTTAGCCTTCCCCAAATGCATAACCTCACATTTCTCTGTATTAAACTGCATTTGCCACTGTTCTGCCCAGCTGACCAGTTCATCGGTATCTTCCTGCAGTCTACATCTTCCTCACCATCAACCACACGGCCGATTTTTGTATCATCCGCAAACTTCTTAATCAGACCCCCTACGTTCAAGTCCAAATCATTGATATATACCATGAAAAGCGAGGCACCCAGTACTGAGCCCTGTGGAACCCCACTGGAAACAGCCTCCCAGTCACAAAAAACACCCATCGACCAATCCCCTTTGCTTCCTGCCTCTGAGCCGATGATATCAGGGCTAAAATTGTTAAATTAGGAGGGTAGGTTGCACAGACTCGGCTTATACTGTGTGGAGTGTAGAAGATTAAGCAGTGATCTAATCGAGCTGGTTAAGATGAGCCAAGGAGCTGATAGTTTCTATCTACCCTATCCACTGCTCTTACTCCCCACCCCCCATATCCTGCAAATTTTTCCCCTTCAAGTATTTCTCCTTTTGAAAGTTACTATTGAATCTGCTTCCACCACCCTTTCAGGCAACGGGTTCCAGATCACAGCAACTCACTGCGTCAAAAACATTCTCCTCCTCTGGTTCTTTTCCTGATTATCTTCAATCTGTATCCCTCTGGTTACTGACCCTCCCGCCACTGGGTACAGTTTCTCCTTATTCACTCCATCGAAACCCTCATGATTTTGAACGCCCCGATTAAATCTCCCCTTAACCTTCTGTGCTCTAAGGAGAACAATCCCAGCTTCCCCAGCCACGCACCCCCACCCCCCAGCCCCGGGTTTCGTACTCGAGACTCACTTTTCTCAAGGCGCTGTAGGACTCCTCGTCGAAAAACTTCACCTCGTACGTCCCCGACTTGGCGATCTTGTGCTCGGCGCTCCAGGAAACCTGCGGCGAGCGAGGGCAGGAGCGGTTAGCGGGGTAGCGGCAACACGAGGGCGGGCAGCGGTGGCGTGAGCTCTCTCAGAGCTGGCAACTGGTGATTTGACCGAGGGTGACCCTCCCCAGCACACGGTCGCGGGTCGGGCGAGAGGTCAAACCAGGGCCAGGTATCCCAAGGTGACAGCGGAAGCGTACGGACTGTGTCAATTGTCGTAGGTGAACCCGGAAACACGTCTACGAGAGGGGAATAGCATTGGGGGGGCGGGGGGGTCACGGAGGGAAGAGACAAGGAGGAACAGAGCCTCGTGCCCAGGGGGCGGAGTAACCCACGAGCTACGGTCTCTCCCCTCGCATCCAGCAACGGGATGGGATTCATGGACGACCCCCACTCCGCCAGGAGGGGCAGAGCTACTCAACTGGGAGCAGCATCAACCCAACACCGCCCGCCAGCTCGAGCACACCCCCCTCCCAAGCCAACGCCACGAGCTCACCCTACCTGGTAGCGGCCAATGTCCTGACCTCGGGTGACGGGGAACTGCCTGCCGTTGACGTCTGCGTACAGGGCCACATTCTGTCGGGAGAGGAGAGAGCGGGTTAATTGCACGAGAGGCACAGCAGCATAGCGGTTATGTCACTGGATGACTAATACAGAGGCTTGGACTGACGATCCAGCAACACTAATTCAAATCCCACCACTGCGGCTGGGGGAAATTAAATTCAGCTGATTAATAAATCCTGGGTAACAAGCTAGTATCAGAACACAAGTATTGCTGGGAAAAAAAAAAGAGACATACTGTCGAAGCTTTCTGTCTTGCACTCATCAGGACAGACACAAGAATGCCAAATTTCAAAAGGGAACAACAATTTATGGTGCACTGCGCAAGAAAAGGGTGCTGATTGGTTGGCAAGTCGACTCTGATTGGTCGAGGCGTTGTCATGGAGAAGGCACCAGGGAACTATTGTTCCCCCTTGCTTTTGTTTAATTCATGGGCTTGGGGAGCTCGTCACAAAGTGCCAGAGAATGGGGCAATGGGATTAGTTTGGGGATTGATACAGGGCTATGGGGAGAGAGCGGGGCAGTGGGATTAGTTTGAGATTGATACAGGGCTATGGGGAGAGAGCGGGGCAGTGGGATTAGTTTGAGATTGATACAGGGCTATGGGGAGAGAGCGGGGCAGTGGGATTAGTTTGAGATTGATACAGGGCTATGGGGAGAGAGCGGGGCAGTGGGATTAGTTTGAGATTGATACAGGGCTATGGGGAGGGAGTGGGGCAGTGGGATTAGTTTGAGATTGATACAGGGCTATGGGGAGGGAGTGGGGCAGTGGGATTAGTTTGAGATTGATACAGGGCTATGGGGAGAGAGTGGGGCAGTGGGATTAGTTTGAGATTGATACAGGGTTATGGGGAGAGAGCGGGGCAGTGGGATTAGTTTGAGATTGATACAGGGCTATGGGGAGAGAGTGGGGCAGTGGGATTAGTTTGAGATTGATACAGGGTTATGGGGAGAGAGCGGGGCAGTGGGATTAGTTTGGGATTGATACAGGGCTATGGGGAGAGAGCGGGGCAGTGGGATTAGTTTGGGGATTTAGAGAGACTCGCGCATCGGTTACTATTTGATGCGGACCTGAGCACCATTTTTACAAGTCAGGGAGATTTCTACGATGAAAACAGTCTCCGAGGAGATGACAGCGTCCGAGGTTGTGTAATACGAGGGCACGATGGCTGGCTCTGTGCACGTGTCCGCTGTAAAGGAAGAGGGAGAGGATTAGATACCAAGAACTGGAATCCCCCGAGAACAAAACATAAATTGATCACCAGGCGCATCGCCCTGGGTGAAGTACATGAGGAAGCAACCGCTGAATCCGTCCCAGGTTTAACCACTGACGCTGGTGGGGAAGGCAGTGGTTTAACACATCGCTGACCTTTTACCTCATGGGCCAGAGAGTACTTTAGCCCCCTCAGCCTCGTTATGTATGCGGGGTTGGAGAGATAAACGTTAGGGATCACACAGAGTCATTTCTGATGATTAAAGGAGTGTTTGAGGTGAATAGTATCGATGCATTTAAGGGGGAAGCTGGATAAACACACGAGGGAGAAAGGAATAGAAGGATATGGTGATTGGGGGGGGGGGGGGGGGCGGAGATGGTGATTGGGGGGCGGGAGATGAAGTAGGGGGTGGGAGGAGGCTCGTGTGGAGCAGGAACACCAGAGGGGGTGGGGGAGGGGGTGGAGATGGGGGTGGGGATGGGGGTGGGGATGGGGGTGGGGATGGGGGTGGGGATGGGGATGGGGATGGGGATGGGGGTGGGGATGGGGATGGAGATGGGGGTGGAGATGGGGGTGGAGGAGGGGGTGGAGATGGGGGTGGAGATGGGGGTGGAGATGGGGGTGGAGATGGGGGTGGAGATGGGGGTGGGGGAGGGGGTGGAGATGGGGGTGGGGGAGGGGGTGGAGATGGGGGTGGGGGAGGGGGTGGAGATGGGGGTGGAGATGGGGGTGGGGGAGGGGGTGGAGATGGGGGTGGGGGAGGGGGTGGAGATGGGGGTGGGGGAGGGGGTGGAGATGGGGGTGGGGGAGGGGGTGGAGATGGGGGTGGAGATGGGGGTGGAGATGGGGGTGGGGGAGGGGGTGGAGATGGGGGTGGGGGAGGGGGTGGAGATGGGGGTGGAGATGGGGGTGGGGGAGGGGGTGGAGATGGGGGTGGGGGAGGGGGTGGAGATGGGGGTGGGGGAGGGGGTGGGGGAGGGGGTGGAGATGGGGGTGGGGGAGGGGGTGGAGATGGGGGTGGGGGAGGGGGTGGAGATGGGGGTGGGGGAGGGGGTGGAGATGGGGGTGGGGGTGGGGGAGGGGTGGGGGAGGGGTGGAGATGGGGGTGGGGGAGGGGGTGGAGATGGGGATGGGGGTGGGGGAGGGGGTGGAGATGGGGGTGGGGGAGGGGGTGGAGATGGGGGGAGGGGGTGGAGATGATGGTGGAGTGGGGATGGGGGAGGGTGGGGGATGATCCCAGACTCGGGATGAGTGGGTTGGCCATTTAGGGACTGGCCCTTTAAGTCCACGTCAGTCCTTGGCCTACACCAGGCGGCCCAGCCTCCTACCCGCCACCCCCGACCCTCGGAGGGTTCGTCGGAGAGGAGCCACCACTCACCGGCGCACAGACACACCACCGCCGCCGCCAGGAAGATCCACACCGCCGACGCCGCTCGCTGCCGGCACCGCCGCCATTCCGCCACCGCCATCATTTCTCCGCGAAAAGCACGACGGGATGGAAGTGAAGGTCCTCCCAAATGCACCTGGGAGGACCTCAGGCTGCAGCGCACGCGCACTCGGCGTCGGGCCACGCCAGTCCTCCCGACAACAACAACAAACTGGGAGGACTGCCCCGACACGCACGCGCACTGAGCGTCGGTCCTCCCGACAACAACAACGCTTTGGGAGGACCACACGAGGCGTAAGCGCAGCGGGCAAAGGCAAAAATACTGCGGGCGCTGCAAGTCTGACACAAAACCGGAAGAATGCTACCAATGCTCGGCAGTGTCTGTCGCGGGAGAGAAAAATGGGTTTTAAGTCTGTGTGAGGGGGAGTGGAATGAGCGGCTTCACCCCACGTGACACATTGGATGCGCGGCGCTCGCAGCGGAGACTACAACCCCCATGGTGCATTGCGCCGGGGGCATGCGCAGTGGGCGGGCTTTCACGACACGTGATACAACGGTGGCTCAGCGCAGGCAGCGGAGACTACAACTCCCATGGGGCACTGCGCCTGGGGCATGCGCAGTCGGCGGCCGGTAGGTCAGGGATGATGGCGGCGCGGCAGCTCATTCGGTGGGTGACCGGGGCGGCCAGGGTGCCGTTCAACAGCCCGGCTCAGGTAACGGGAGCGGTTCCAGGCACCGTCAAAACCCATTAGAATGGAGTCTATAAGGTCACTTTGCATTGGAGGCGCCCCTCTTAAAGGGACAGTGTGCCCAGGCTCCTCTCTTAAAGGGACAGCGCTCTTGGTCATTTCAGGCTTGTCATCATCAAAGGTCTGCTGTGCAGCTGGTTAACCAGTAACAGGAGGCCATTCAGCCCCTCGAGTCTGTTACACAGGAACAGGCCATTCAGCCCTTCGAGTCTGTTACACAGGAACAGGAGGAGGCCATTCAGCCCCTCGAGTCTGTTACACAGGAACAGGCCATTCAGCCCCTCGAGTCTGTTACACAGGAACAGGCCATTCAGACCCTCTCGAGTCTGTTACACAGGAACAGGAGGAGGCCATTCAACCCCTATCGAGGAGCGTGGATGAGAGCAGAGATCTCCTGAGGGCTGGAGGGAGTACAGCGAACAGAAGGCAGCGAGGCATTCCCCCGTCTGCCCTCTCGGAGGGATGTAAATGATCCCACAGCCACCATGCGGAGAAGAGACGGACGGGCGGGGTGGGGGTTGGGAGGATTTGGAGATTAGGAGAAAACGAGATGTGACAGTTAACCAGAAGGGCGATGATAGAATAGAGTTAGAATTTTTTAAAAGGCAATGATGGAGAGAGAAGGTTGTATAAAGCTTATTTTTGTATTCTGTTTGGCTTTCGACTGTCCTGAGTTTGTATTAAACCCTGAGAGGTTATAACACTCAGGAAAGATTGAACAGGTTGGGGCTTGTCTCTCCAGGAAAGAGAAGGCTGATAGAGGTCTTTAAAATGACGAAGGGGTTTCGATCGGGTAGACGTAGAGAAGATGTTTCCACTTGTGGGGGGAGACCAGAACTAGGGGGCCATCAATATAAGACAGTCTGTAATAAATCCAATGGGGAATTCAGGAGAAACTCCTTTCCCCAGAGAGTGGTGAGAATGTGGAACTCGCTCCCACAGGGAGTGGTTGAGGTGAATAGTATCGATGTATTTAAGCTGGATAAACACACGAGGGAGAGAGGAATAGAAGGATATGGTGATAGGGGGAGATGAGGTAAGGGGGTGGGGAGGAGGCTCGTGTGGAGCAGAAACACCAGCACGGGGCAGATGGGCCGAATGGCCTGTTTCCCGGTTGAAAATTCTGTGTAATTCTATGTAGGTGTGGAGATCAGGGAGGGGGATTGTGATATACTTGAACAAATTGCATTGAAAGGGAGGAAGTATTAGCTGTTTTAGCGGGCTTAAAAGTGGATAAATCCCCAGGCCCAGATGAGATGTATCCCAGGCTGTTATGTGAGGCAAGGGAGGAGATAGCAGGGGCTCTGACACAAATTTTCAAATCCTCTCTGGCCACAGGAGAGGTACCAGAGGACTGGAGGACAGCGAATGTGGTACCAGTATTCAAGAAGGGTAGCAGGGATAAACCAGGTAATTACAGACTGGTGAGTCTAACATCAGTGGTTGGGAAACTATTGGAAAAAATTCTGAGGGACAGGATTAATCTCCACTTGGAGAGGCAGGGATTAATCAGGGATGGTCAGCATGGCTTTGCCAGGGGAGATCGTGTCTAACTAACTTGATTGAATTTTTCGAGGAGGTGACAAAATGTGTAGATGAGGGTAAAGCAGTTGATGTAGTCAACATGGACTTCAGTAAGGCTTTCGATAAGGTCCTGATGGGAGATCGGTGAAGAAGGTAAGAGCCCATGGGATTCAGGACAATTTGGCAAATTGGATCCAAAATTGGCTTAGTGGAAGGAGGCAGAGGGTGATGATCGAGGGTTGTTTTTGCGATTGGAGGCCTGTGACCAGTGGGGTACCGCAGGGATCGGTGCTGGGACCCTTGCTGTTTATAGTGTACATTAATGATTTAGACGGGAATATAGGAGGTATGATCAGTAAGTTCGCAAATGACACGAAAATTGGTGGTGTCGTAAATAGTGAGGAGGAAAGCCTTAGATTACAGGGAGATGAAGATGGGCAGAGCAGTGGCAAATGGAATTTAATCCTGAGTAGTGTGAGGTTATGCATTTTGGGAGGACTAACAAGGCAAGGGAATATACAATGGATGGTAGGACCCTAGGAAGTACAGAGGCTCAGAGGGACCTTGGTGTACTTGTCCATAGATCACTGAAGGCAGCAGCACAGGTAGATAAGGTGGTTAGGAAGGCATATGGGATACTTGCCTTTATTAGCCAAGGCATAGAATGTAAGAGCAGGGAGGTTATGATGGAGCTGTATAAAACGCTAGTTAGACCACAGCTGGAGTACTGTGTACAGTTCCGGTCACCACACTATAGGAAGGATGTGATTGCACTGGAGAGGGTGCAGAGGAGATTCACCAGGATGTTGCCTGGGCTGGAGCATTTCGGCTATGAAGACTGGATAGGCTAGGGTTGTTTTCCTTTGACAGGAGAAGGCTGAGGGGGGACATGATTGAGGTGTACAAGATTATGAGGGGCATTGATAGGTTAGAATAGGAAGAAACTTTTTCCCTTGGCGGAGGGGTCAAGAACCAGGGGGCATAGATTTAGGGTAAGGGGCTGGAGGTTTAGGGGAGATTTGAGGAAACATTTTTTCACCCAGAGGGTGGTTGGAATCTGGAACACACTGCCTGAAGGGGGTGGTAGAGGCAGGAACCCTCACAACATTTAAGAAGTATTTAGATGAGCACTTGAAACACCATAGCATACAAGGCTACGGGCCAAGTGCTGGAATATGGGATTAGAATAGTTGGGTGCTGTATGGCCGGCACAGACACGATGGGCCTCTATCTGCCCTGCATCATTCTCTGGTTTGAGAGTCACTTGGAGGAACAGAACAGGCTGAAGGATTTAGTGGTGCTTGAAAAATAAAATAACGGCCCGCAGTGCCACCCTCTGGTGGGAGGCTGCCATTACACCGTGACATGTTTACATAGCAGTTTTCCCAATAACTGGAGTCTGCACCCGCGGGAGACGTTGACACCAAAGTGTGACGGAGACGTGTCGTGGGCAGGAAGTGCGCGCAGGTGTTCTGGTTTTGCTGCACCGGCGAGTTTTGTGGGACCAGCCGTTGCGGCGTGTTCTCTCGCACTAACCCTTTCTCTTTGTATGCCCTGCAGGTTTTAGGTGCGGCAGCATCCAGTCACCGAGACTTCTCGGCCTTCGTTGTAAGTCTGCGTGCCACTGCATCCAAACTCTTTCAGGCCATCGGCCAATAGGACGGCGTGCTTTCCATGTGATCCAACGGGTTCCCGCTCTAACGCTTAATGCCGTTAACAACTGCGTTCCCTTACTGAAAGCCTCTTTTTAAGAGGCTTTCAGTAAGGGAAGCAGCTGTTCTGCGATTTAAGCGTCTCCAGAGCGGGGAACCCGTTTGGATCACATGGAAGCACGGGCGCTGTCCCTTTAAGACAGCAGCAGGGTCCTCCCTACCGCTGTCCATCGACACGTGGCGGTGGACCTGAGTCCAAGACCGCCCGACGGTCCTCCATGCCCTCACTGTCACCTCCTCAAACCTTGACCCCCGCCACCGCGAGGCACGACTACCCCCTGCGGGTTTGCTTCAATAGACTCCTCCATCGCCCGTCCCCAAGCCCCGACTCTGTGAATCAGCTGACAGTGTCCTCACGCTCTCGATCAGTCGCTTCTGCTGTGAATAGTCTCGATTGTCTACCCTTCCCCCACCACCACCCCCCCCCTCCCCGCCCCCATTCACACAGAGACGCCAGAGAGCGAGAGTCTGCAATTTAAACCCCCCCAGAGCAAGTGCAGGCTCGCTATTGGCTCTCCTTGTCAACCATCTACCATGCCAGTCTTTGAGGGTCAACGTCTTCACGTTGGAACGGCTGGTGATCTGCGGGCTTTAACTGACTTGCCTGTATATGTCTGGCTTTTGTTTCAGGGTGGTGAGCAGGGGGTGGGAGGTGTTCGGGAGCGGGAGAGCGGGCGTCTGGAGACGCTGCAAGGCCATAGCAAGCTCCCTGCTTGCCGTGTTCCTTCCAGCGTTTGCACTTTCTGGCAAAAAGGCATGCTTGAATTTGAAAGGTTGGGGTGGGGTTTGTCTGAGCTCACCGGGGTCTTCTCCCTCGTTTCCCCCTCCTGCCTCAGCCCAGCTGCTTCTCCGACACTCCTCCCTGCCTTTGTCCCCTCCAGACTCAACTGTCCCGAGGCTCCCCCTGCCGCCTCCAATCTTCCGCCCTCTGTAAACATCACATCCAAAACTCTCCTCCAGCCCCTACTACCTTACCTATCTCTGTAACCTCCTCCAGCCTCTACAACCCTCCCGATCTCTGTGACCTCCTCCAGCCTCTACAACCCTCCCTATCTCTGTGACCTCCTCCAGCCTCTACAACCCTCCCTATCTCTGTAACCTCCTCCAGTCCCTACAACCCTCCCTATCTCTGTAACCTCCTCCAGTCCCTACAACCCTCCCTATCTCTGTAACCTCCTCCAGCCCCTACAACCCTCCCTATCTCTGTAACCTCCTCCAGCCCCTGCAACCCTCCCTATCTCTGTAACTGTCTCCAGCCCCTGCAATCCTCCCTATCTGTAACCTTCTCCAGCCCCTACAACCCTCCCTATCTCTGTAACCGTCTCCAGCCCCTGCAATCCTCCCTATCTGTAACCTTCTCCAGCCCCTACAACCCTCCCTATCTCTGTAACCTCCTCCAGCCCGTACAACCTTCCCTATCTCTGTAACCTCCTCCAGCACCTACAACCCTCCCTATCTCTGTCACCTCCTCCAGACCCTACAACCCTCCCTATCTCTGTCACATCCTCCAGCTCCTACAACCCTCCCTATCTATGTAACCTCCTCCAGCCCCTACAACCCTCACTATCTCTGTCACCTCCTCCAGCACCTACAACCCTCCCTATCTCTGTCACATCCTCCAGCTCCTACAACCGTCCCTATCTATGTAACCTCCTCCAGCCCCTACAACCCTCCGAGATCTCTGCCCTCCTCCAATTCCGGCCTCTTGACCATCCCCCGATTCCCATCGCTCCACCATTGACGTCCGTGCCTTCAGCTGCCTGGGGCCCTAAGCTCTGGAATTCCCTCCCTAAACCTCTCCGCCTCTCTCTCCTCCTTTAAGACGCTGCTTAAAAACAACCTCTTTGACCGAGCTTTTGGTCGCCCGTCCCTAATATCGCCTGATGTGGCTCGGGTTCGAATGCTCTCTGATTTACGCTCCTGTGAAGCACCTTGGGATGTGTTGCGCTACATTAAAGGCGCTATATAACTGCAAGTTCTTGTTTTTTCCCCTAACCTGAATGCCGCAGCATGCTCCATGTCCCAGTGAGATGTTTTTCCCCTCCACCCAGTGCCCCTGCATCTCTGACAAAGCCATGCTTATTCCTTACCTCGGGGCGTTTGCCCCCTCTACAGCTGCCTCGTTCTACACTTTCGGCTTTGACATCTCCAACTCTTACGCTCGCAGAAGCCCATCCCTTCAATTATGCTCTCATTCCCCTCCCCACCCCACACCATTTGTCCCTTCTGTCCTCACGGTCGGTGTCTGTTTCTCCCCCCCCCCCCCTGCCACCACCGTGCTCAAACCATTTGGTTCCAGATGACTGACTCTATTTCCTCCTCACCCCGCCCCCACCCCGAGAGCTCAGATGAATCATTGGGTGAGTCCTGGGCTGACACTTCCATAAGCTGCTCTTCAGGGGAGAGGGGGAAGAAACCCCTTTAAGCTCCCATCAACCATGCAGATATTTACATCACCCAGTGTCTGTGATATCTGATTCCTTCCTGTGACAGGTACAAATAGGGTCGCAGTCAAGACTTTCAGCAACCCGTACCACTGTACACAATCCCAATGGACCCAAACCCCTTCCCGTTCACTCCCACTGTACACAATCCCAATGGACCCAAACCCCTTCCCATTCACTCCCACTGTACACGATCCCAATGGACCCAAACCCCTTCCCATTCACTCCCACTGTACACAATCACAATGGACCCAAACCTCTTCCCATTCACTCCCACTGTACACAATCCCAATGGACCCAAACCCCTTCCCATTCACTCCCACTGTACACGGTCCCAATGGACCCAAACCCCTTCCCGTTCACTCCCACTGTACACAATCCCAATGGACCCAAACCCCTTCCCATTCACTCCCACTGTACACGATCCCAATGGACCCAAACCCCTTCCCATTCACTCCCACTGTACACAATCACAATGGACCCAAACCTCTTCCCATTCACTCCACTGTCCACAATCCCAATGGACCCAAACCCCTTCCCATTCACTCCCACTGTACACAATCCCAATGGACCCAAACCCCTTCCCATTCACTCCCACTGTACACAATCACAATGGACCCAAACCCCTTCCCATTCACTCCCACTGTACACAATCCCAATGGACCCAAACCTCTTCCCATTCACTCCCACTGTACACAATCCCAATGGACCCAAACCCCTTCCCATTCACTCCCACTGTACACAATCACAATGGACCCAAACCCCTTCCCATTCACTCCCACTGTACACAATCCCAATAGACCCAAACCCCTTCCCATTCACTCCCACTGTACACAATCACAATGGACCCAAACCCCTTCCCATTCACTCCCACTGTACACAATCCCAATGGACCCAAACCCCTTCCCATTCACTCCCACTGTACACAATCCCAATGGACCCAAACCCCTTCCCGTTCACTGCCACTGTAAACAATCCCAATGGACCCAAAGCCCTTCCCATTCATTCCCACTGTACACAATCCCAATGGACCCAAACCCCTTTCCATTCACTCCCGCTGTACACAATCCCAATGAACCCAAACCCCTTTCCATTCACTCCCATTGTACACAATCCCAATGGACCCAAACCCCTTTCCATTCACTCCCACTGTACACAATCCCAATGGACGCAAACCTCTTCCCATTCACTCCCACTGTACACAATCCCAATGGACCCAAACCCCTTCCCGTTCACTGCCACTGTAAACAATCCCAATGGACCCAAAGCCCTTCCCATTCACTCCCACTGTACACAATCCCAATGAACCCAAACCCCTTTCCATTCACTCCCATTGTACACAATCCCAATGAACCCAAACCCCTTTCCATTCACTCCCACTGTACACAATCCCAATGAACCCAAACCCCTTTCCATTCACTCCCATTGTACACAATCCCAACAGACTCAACCCCTTCGCAGTCACTCCCACTGTACACAATCTAAATGGACCCAAACCCCTTCCCGTTCACACCCAGTAGCAATAGTGGCACTCAATACCTCGTGACAACTGTACAGATGGAAGTACAGACACTGGGATGAGCTGTGATACAAGCTTTGCCCAATTGGAAGCTGTGACTCTGAAACCTGTCTATAGGACGCCCTGTCTGGGCTCGACCTTTGCTTAAACCCCTCCTCGCTGAGGTGCAGCTTACCCCAGGACAGAGGCACTGGCCCACGCCGACGGGAATGTGATTGTACCTTCATGAAGCATCACTGGCTGCTTGGTATGTGTTGAACTAATCTTTTCCTTTCTCCTCCCTCTCACTCAGACTGATCAATCAATTGTAAGTATTTTTCTGTGCACCTACATTGATACTAACAAGTTGGCCTTGGGAGTAACGTCTTGCGCAGTACATGGTTGGTGAGTGAGTTGTGTGGAAACCCCTGTGTCTTTAAATACCTCTCCTCCCGCCTGCGTTTCACCCTTCATCTGCTCAGGGCTGGCATTGCTCCAGTAGTTAGCCCCACGTGAGCAGTTGGATGTCGTGGGATGAAAAGTTGTTCGACTCAGGGAGGCATCGCAGACAAACTCCGTCCTGCCTGGACATGAAAATGGAGCCCCCCTGCAGAGCCCACCGGATGGTGATCAAGAGCATTGCCATGGATCTGGTGCTGGCTGAGCAACCTCCCCTGCCTAGAGATTCCAGGTTCAAATCCCTAACACCCGATTGTAAAACTAAACTCAACAAACTTGGGAATCTGTGGGTTAGTGAGCTTGATGAAATATCTGTGAAAATCTCAACTGGTAGCACACTACCCTCTGAGTCAGAAAGTCAAGGGTTCAAGGCGCACTCTAGAAATTTGAGTCCCGTAATCCAGGCTTGATACTCCCCTGGTGCCAGTACTGAGGGAGCGCCGCACTGTCGGAGGGTCAGTACCGAGGGAGCGCCGCACTGTCGGAGGGTCAGTACCGAGGGAGCGCCGCACTGTCGGAGGGTCAGTACTGAGGGAGCGGCGCACTGTCGGAGGGTCAGTACCGAGGGAGCGCCGCACTGTCGGAGGGTCAGTACCGAGGGAGCGCCGCACTGTCGGAGGGTCAGTACTGAGGGAGTGCTGCACTGTCGGAGGGTCAGTACTGAGGGAGGGTTGCAGGAGGTTACAGAGATGCTTCCAATTAATGTCACTACAGAGTGCTTCCAACACAGTAAATGTAGCCCTCCCTCGATAATGCTCTGCTGTGGCACAGGTTGTGAACTGACATGCTCCACTCCAGACTTGAGAGTGCTCCCAACTGAGCCTCACTGCCTGAGGTACAGTTGCTCAAAGCAGTTGCCCAAGTAAGGCGTCATTTTGTATTGGCTGGGAACGGCTACCATTGGGAAGGTGAAGAGGGGACTGAGACACCAGTCAGTGTACAGATATCTCCCTGAGAGAGAGAGAGAGAGGGACTGGGAGACACCAGTCAGTGTACAAATATCACCCTGAGAGAGATCAGGCTGAGAGACACCAGTCAGTGAACAGATATCTCCCTGAGGGAGAGGGTCTGAGAGACACCAGTCAGTGTACAGATATCTCCCTGAGGGAGAGGGTCTGAGAGACACCAGTCAGTGTACAGATATCACCCTGAGAGAGAGGGACTGAGAGACACCAGTCAGTGTACAGATATCACCCAGAGAGAGATGGAACTGAGAGACACCAGTCAGTGTACAGATATCACCCTGAGAGAGAGGGGACTGAGAGACACCAGTCAGTGTACAGATATCACCCAGAGAGGGGACTGAGAGACACCAGTCAGTGTACAGATATCACCCTGAGAGAGAGGGGTCGGAGAGACACCAGTCAGTTTACAGTTATCACCCTGAGAGAGAGGGGGCTGAGAGACACCAGTCAGTGTACAGATATCTCCCTGAGAGAGAGGGGACTGAGAGACACCAGTCAGTGTACAGATATCACCTTGAGAGAGAGGGGACTGAGAGACACCAGTGTACAGATATCACCCTGAGAGGGAGGGTACTGAGAGACACCAGTCAGTGTACAGATATCACCCTGAGAGAGAGGGGACGGAGAGACACCAGTCAGTGTACAAATATCACCCTGAGAGAGATCGGACTGAGAGACACCAGTCAGTGTACAGATATCACCTTGAGAGAGAGGGGAATGAGAGACACCAGTCAGTGTACAGATATCACCCTGAGAGAGAGGGGACCGAGAGACACCAGTCAGTGTACAGATATCACCCTGAGAGAGAGGGACTGAGAGACACCAGTCAGTGTACAGATATCACCCTGAGAGAGAGGGGACTGAGATACACCAGTCAGTGTACAGATATCACCCTGAGAGAGAGGGGACTGAGAGACACCAGTCAGTGTACAGATAACACCCTGAGAGAGAGGGGACTGAGAGACACCAGTCAGTGTACAGATAACACCCTGAGAGAGAGGGGACTGAGAGACACCAGTCAGTGTACAGATATCACCCTGAGAGAGAGGGGACTGAGAGACACCAGTCAGTGTACAGATAACAGCCAGAGAGAGAGGGGACTGAGAGACACCAGTCAGTGTACAGATAACACCCAGAGAGAGAGGGGACTGAGAGACACCAGTCAGTGTACAGATAACACCCTGAGAGAGAGGGGACTGAGAGACACCAGTCAGTGTACAGATAACACCCTGAGAGAGAGGGGACTGAGAGACACCAGTCAGTGTACAGATATCACCCTGAGAGAGAGGGGACTGAGAGACACCAGTCAGTGTACAGATAACACCCAGAGAGAGAGGGGACTGAGAGACACCAGTCAGTGTACAGATAACACCCTGAGAGAGAGGGGACTGAGAGACACCAGTCAGTGTACAGATATCACCCTGAGAGAGAGGGGACTGAGAGACACCAGTCAGTGTACAGATAACACCCTGAGAGAGAGGGGACTGAGAGACACCAGTCAGTGTACAGATATCACCCTGAGAGAGAGGGGACTGAGAGACACCAGTCAGTGTACAGATAACACCCAGAGAGAGAGGGGACTGAGAGACACCAGTCAGTGTACAGATAACACCCTGAGAGAGAGGGGACTGAGAGACACCAGTCAGTGTACAGATAACACCCTGAGAGAGAGGGGACTGAGAGACACCAGTCAGTGTACAGATATCACCCTGAGAGAGAGGGGACTGAGAGACACCAGTCAGTGTACAGATAACACCCAGAGAGAGAGGGGACTGAGAGACACCAGTCAGTGTACAGATAACACCCTGAGAGAGAGGGGACTGAGAGACACCAGTCAGTGTACAGATAACACCCTGAGAGAGAGGGGACTGAGCCCCCCCCCCCGCCACCCCGTTTTTCTGGATACACAATAACAAAGGGTGTGAATAGGGCCGTGACCAGAGGTTTCTGGGATGTCGAGAAAGGAAGGCTCGCAACACCCAGGGTAGATGTCAATGGTGAGGAGGAGGATCGGGGAGGGGGTCACATCCGTCGCTTCCTACATCTCCGGGAGGGTGGCGATGGGAGGCTGCAACGTCAATCTGGGAGGTGTCGGAAACAGTAAACAAAGAGCAGAAAAGTGTGGGTGGATAATAAAACATTGAAACCTGATTGCTGGTCACAGATGTCTCATGTTCACCACACCAGCACCATGCATGCAGCCTCTTTCTGAGGTTTCTCCCCATTGACCGGCAGTCTATTTACCTTGCAGCCTCCTCCAGCCATGTATGGAGGCCGGCACACAGTCGCAATGATCCCGGGAGATGGAATTGGACCCGAGCTGATGCTGCACGTCAGAGATGTTTTCAGGTGAGCGCCCTTGTTATTACTGAATGGAACTTAGGGAAAAAGCAGTGTAGAGTGGGGAACCCAGTGCACAATCCCAATGGACTCAAAACCCCTTCCCATTTGCTCCCACTGTACACAATTCCAATGACCTAAACCCCCTCCCGTTGACTCCCCCTTTACACACTCGCAATGGACACAAACCCCTTCCCATTCACTCCTATTATGGAGACATTGTCATATGTGACTCTGAGCCAGTGTTTCACTTCAAGAAGTGAGAGACACCAGTGTACAGATATCACCCTGAGAGAGAGGGACTGAGAGACACCAGTCAGTGTACAGATATCACCCTGAGAGAGAGGGACTGAGAGACACCAGTCAGTGTACAGATATCACCCAGAGAGAGAGGGACTGAGAGACACCAGTCACTGTACAGATATCACCCTGAGAAAGAGGGGACTGAGAGACACCAGTCAGTGCACAGATATCACCCTGAGAAAGAGGGGACTGAGAGACACCAGTCAGTGTACAGATATCACCCTGAGAGAGAGGGGACAGAGAGACACCAGTCAGTGTACAGATATCACCCTGAGAAAGAGGGACTGAGAGACACCAGTCAGTGTACAGATATCACCCTGAGAGAGAGGGGATGGAGAGACACCAGTCAGTGTACAGATATCACCCTGAGAGAGAGGGACTGAGAGACACCAGTGTACAGATATCACCCTGAGAGAGAGGGGACTGAGAGACACCAGTCAGTGTACAGATATCACCCTGAGAGAGAGGGGACTGAGAGACACCAGTCGGTGTACAGATATCACCCTGAGAGAGAGGGGACTGAGAGACACCAGTCAGTGTACAGATATCACCCTGAGAGAGAGGGGACTGAGAGAAACCAGTCAGGGTTCAGATATCACCCTGAGAGAGAGGGACTGAGAGACACCAGTCACTGTACAGATATCACCCTGAGAAAGAGGGACTGAGAAGACTGGCTTGTCTGCAGATATCGGGGACGGGCGACCACAAGCTCGGTCAAAGAGGTCGGTTTTAAGCAGCGTCTTAAAGGAGGAGAGAGAGAGAGGCGAAGAGGTTTAGGGAGGGAATTCCAGAGCTTAGGGCCCCAGGCAGCTGAAGGCACGGCCGCCAATGGTGGAGCGATGGGAATCGGGGGATGGTCAAGAGGCCGGAATTGGAGGAGCGAAGAGATCTCGGAGGGTTGTCGGGGCTGGAGGAGGTTACAGAGATGGGGAGGCAATGAGGGCCATGGAGCGACATGAACAGGAGGATGGGAATTTTAAAATGGAGCTGTTACCGGACGGGGCGCCAGTGTAGGTCAGCGAGCGCAGTGGGGGCTGATGGATGAACGGGTCTCAGTGCGAGTTAGGACCCTGGGTTGGAGGGGCAGCAGAGTTTAGGATGAGCTGACATTTACAGAATGGGGAAGGTACGAGGCTGGGCTGGAGAGCGTTGGGAAAAATTGAGTCTGGGGGGTTGGTGGGGTTGGTGCGGGGGGTCGGAGTGGGGTCAGAGGCGCGGGCGAGGGTTTCAACAGCGGAGCTGGGCAGGGCTGCTACTTTGTCTGATGCCCATCTCCTACCCCGCCACAGGTGTGCCTGTGTGCCCATTGACTTTGAGGTGGTTGACGTCCATCCTTCCCTCGACAACAAGGCCGGCATCGAGGGCGCGCTGACCGCCATCCGGAGGAACCGCGTCGCGCTGAAGGGTGAGTGGGGGTCGTGGGGGAGGGGCCCACGTGAGAGTCAGCAGGTAGCGGCTTCAAGTGCCAATCTCAATACAGTGCCGCCAGTCATTATTCATTCATGGGATGTGGGCGTCGCTGGCCAGGCCGGCATTTATTGCCCATCCCTAATTGCCCCTTGAGACGGTGGTGGTGAGCTTCCTTCTTGAACCGCTGCAGTCCGTGTGGGGTAGGTACACCCACAGTGCTGTTAGGGAGGGAGTTCCAGTATTTTGACCCAGCGGCAGTGAAGGAACGGGCGATGTCATTCCAAGTCAAGATGGTGAGTGACCTGGAGGGGAATGTGGCACGCTCCCTTGACCCTGCTGCTTGCGTCCCTGTAAACGGCGGAGGCCGGGGACCCAGGAGGAGCTGTCGGAGATGCCTTGGCGATATGCCTGCAGTGCATCCTGGAGATGGTCGGTCACCCCTCTCGACTTCTCCGCCACCTGGTGCGTCGTCACACCGCTGTCCTGGCCTCCAGCCTCGGACGGGCCACCAGCTCCCACGGGGCATCTTGTAAATGGTACGTGGTGCGGCCGCAGAGGACTGATGGCGGAGCGAGTGAATGCTTTCATGTGGTGGATGAATCTCGTCGTCACTGGCAGAGAGGTGACCCTGTCAGGTGTCTATCTTGTCGATCTTCGAAGCTGGGATCCAGCACTCCTGGCCCATGTTTATCGGATACAGACAGACATTCAGGCCCCGGCACTGACTGTGACGTTGCGGCGTGTGAGAGACCTACCTTTCGTGTCATAGCTATTCGCCTGTGGTTTTCCTCGCCCTCGTGCTTTTGCCAACTGTACCTCGTGTCTTTTGCAGGTAACATTGAAACCAACCACAACATGCCCCCATCCCACAAGTCCAGTAACAACCTACTGCGGTAAGTCTGGTTTATATATAGAATAACAGATACCCGGGAGTGAGTTACAGACTGGAATCTAATCGAGGGGTTCGGGGTGTTTATATATAGAATAACAGATACCCGGGAGTGAGTTACAGACTGGAATCTAATCGAGCGGTTCGGGGTGGTTTATATATAGAATAACAGATACCCGGGAGTGAGTTACAGACTGGAATCTAATCGAGGGGTTCGGGGGGTTTATATATAGAATAACAGATACCCGGGAGTGAGTTACAGACTGGAATCTAATCGAGGGGTTCGGGGGGGGTTTATATATAGAATAACAGATACCCGGGAGTGAGTTACAGACTGGAATCTAATCGAGGGGTTCGGGGGGGGTTTATATATAGAATAACAGATACCCGGGAGTGAGTTACAGACTGGAATCTAATCGAGGGGTTCGGGGATTTATATATAGAATAACAGATACCCGGGAGTGAGTTACAGACTGGAATCTAATCGAGGGGTTCGGGGGGGGTTTATATATAGAATAACAGATACCCGGGAGTGAGTTACAGACTGGAATCTAATCGAGGGGTTTTGGTGGTTGTTGCTATGCCTCGAAGCTGGGTATAAGAGCTCCTGCCAGTGTTACACCCACGTCCTGTCGTGCTAGAGTGGACGCTGGAAACCCTGAGGTCATTGTTTCCGCCCGCCATCACCACGGTGACCGGGTCCCTCACTGTCGGGAGGGGATCGGGCCTCTGTTGGGTCATTTCGGAGGGCGGGGTGCGAGATAACGTGCATTCGATGCGCCTGTGTCAGGGCTCTCCCAGCCATCCTGATCCTGGTCTCTGCGTCAGCCAGCAATCTCTCCATCCTCGCCCTCCCCCACGCACCTAACCAACTTTCCTCACTTCTGCCCCTCTTTCCCCCGTCGCCCCCGAGCAGCGATTCTTCATTTTGCTTTGTCGAGCAGTGAAACGGGGGTTGGCTATTCAACCACATGGTGCATCGCCGCAGCGCCCCCCACACCCGACCGGTGTTTAGACGGGGGTTTCAGAAGCAGACAGCCCGGCTATTGGTTCCCCGCCCACCTGCCTTCCGCAGCCAGTCAGCTCGTTGGGCTTGGGTATTCCCCCGTTGCCAGGGGCGCTGCCAAGTCCAGTAGGATCCAGAGGGAAAATGTCGCAACCTCAGCCGCTGGGCGTGGCCACCCACAGTCGGAATGGGCACCCGACCGGACCGAGTGGAGGCCGCATGGCGCGAAGGCCACGAGACTCCCTGCGATTATGAGTGTCGGAGCCCCGATCTTTTCTCCCCCCTTGGCTAGTCGGTCTGCAGGAACAGACAGCCGAGGCCCTTGGTGGCAGCTGTGGGCATCCACCCGCGGAGCGGAGCGAAGGGGCATATTTGAAACCCGCACTTCTCGCTCTCAATTCAGACTTCTTCAATTTTTGTCGGAGCGAATCAGGAGAAACTGTTCCCAGTGGCGGGAGGGTCGGTAACCGGAGGGACACAGATTTAAGATAATCGGGGGAAAAGAACCAGAGGGGGGCGAGGAGGAGAATTTGTTTTTTGACGCAGTGAGTTGTTGTGATCTGGAACGCGCTGCCTGAAAGGGCGGTGGAAGCAGATTCAATAGTAACTTTGTAAAGGGGATTTGGATAAATTTCTGCCCCCTGTAACCGCCGTCTAACTTTCCTCCGTTCCCTCCCACCGCCCCCCCCCCCCCCCCCCCTCATTTGTAGGACAAGCCTGGACCTATATGCCAACGTGATACACTGCCAGAGCCTCACGGGCGTTCAGACCAGGCACGAGGGCATCGACATCCTCATCATCCGAGAGAACACGGAGGGCGAGTACAGTAACCTGGAGCACGAGGTGGGAACAGCAGCGGGATAGCTTCTTGAGATCCGCGGAGTCTGTGTCAGTCTGTGTCTGTGTGAGAGAGAGGGGGGCGCACATGTACCTCTGTCTCTCCTACACTGTTCTCCAAGATTTAATTGTGTCTGTGATGTACGGTGGGTGGTGGAAGAGTCCAGAACAAGGGGGCAGAACCTTAAAAACTCGAGGCTATTCAGGGGTTGACCCAGCGACGGGGAGGGAATAGATTTTTGTTGTGGTAAAGGTATCGAGGGGTCCCGGAGCAAAAACAGATACGTGGAGTTCGGCGGCCGATCCGATGCGTTCCGATAGAACAGGCCAAGGGGCTGAATGGCCGCCCCCTGTTCCTGCCCGGGCGCCCGGCTTCTACCCTGCAATCGACCCAGTGTTTGCTTGGAAACAAGTGGATGGATCCGGTCGTTTTGGACCCCGTTGCTGTCCGTGGGATCCTACCGTGCATCGGCTTAGCTGGCCAATGTTCCAGCGGTGACCTCTCGTGTTGTCTTCAGAGCGTGACCGGGGTGGTGGAGAGCCTGAAGATCATCACCAAGCGGAGTTCGATGCGCATTGCGGAGTACGCCTTCGAGCTGGCGCGGGCCAAGGGGAGGAGGAAGGTCACGGCCGTGCACAAGGCCAACATCATGTAAGTAGAACGGGGTCCCCCCCCCCCCGACGCACGCGCGCCTGTTCCCCGCTGACCCGGCTCCGTCTCGCCCGCACCTCCGTCAGAGGGCTGCGGGCTCGAGCCCCCGTTCCTGAGGGTCAAACCCCCGTAATCCAGGCACCACGCTCCCCTTGCCTCCGTTGCGACAGCGACCGCGCCTCGAAATGTCCTCCGTTGGCTGAGGGGCGCTTTGGGAGGACCCTGAGGTGGTGAGAGGCGCAGGAGAGATGACGGTCGTTCGTCTTAGTTCTGCCTTGTTGTCTTGGGTCGATAGTGGAGCCGAGGGAGATGAGGGAATGGGCTGCTCGGAGGGTTTGGAGCGGGGGTGGGGGGCGCGGGGGGGAGGTGGGGGTCATTGGTCTACCACGTTGACTGTGGCAGTTTTGTTCTGCCATTCAGTCGGCTTTGCAACTCAGCAACTGGAGGTGTCAGGTGACTGGGAGCAAGGCAGCCCCTGTATTATGCATGCTGGAGTGGGGGGAGGGCGTCAAGGGGGGAGTCCAGCAAGAGCTTATGAACCGCAATGGGGCAGGAATGCAATTGAGGGGAGGGGGTTAGTAATATGTGTGTGTGGGGTGGAGGCAGTGAGGAATATGGTGCAGAGGTGGAGGGGGGTGCTATTTGGGTGATGGGACTGTCCGGGTTAAAGGTCAGAGGGGGGCAGACAAAATGTGACTCTGAGCCACATAAGGAGATATGAGGGACAGGCAATCAAAGAGGTCAGTTTTAAAGAGGAGGGAGAGAGGCGTAGATGTTTAGGGAGGGAATTCCAGAGCTCGGGGCCCCAGGCAGCTGAAGGCACGGCCGCCAATGGTGGAGCGATGGGAATCGGGGGATGGTCAATAGGCCGGAATTGGAGGAGGGCAGAGATCTCGGAGGGTTGTCGGGGCTGGAGGAGGTTGCAGAGATAGGGAGGATTGTAGGGGCTGGAAGAGGTTACAGAGATAGGGAGGGTTGTAGGGGCTGGAGGAGGTTACAGAGATAGGGAGGATTGTAGGGGCTGGAAGAGGTTACAGAGATAGGGAGGGTTGTAGGGGCTGGAGGAGGTTCCAGAGATAGGGAGCGTTGTAGGGGCTGGAGGAGGTTCCAGAGATAGGGAGGGTTGTAGGGGCTGGAGGAGGTTACAGAGATGGGGAGGGTTGTAGGGGCTGGAGGAGGTTACAGATATAGGGAGGGTTGTAGGGGCTGGAGGAGGTTACAGATATAGGGAGGGTTGTAGGGACTGGAGGAGGTTACAGAGATAGGGAGTGTTGTAGGAGCTGGAGGAGGTTACAGAGATAGAGAAGGTTGTAGGGACTGGAGGAGGTTACAGAGATAGGGAGTGTTGTAGGGGCTGGAGGAGGTTACAGAGATAGGGAGAGTTGTAGGGGCTGGAGGAGGTTACAGAGATGGGGAGTGTTGTAGGGACTGGAGGAGGTTACAGAGATAGGGAGAGTTGTAGGGGCTGGAGGAGGTTACAGAGATAGGGAGTGTTGTAGGGGCTGGAGGAGGTTCCAGAAATAGGGAGGGGGATGAGGGCCAGGGAGGGATTTGAAAACCAGGATGAGAATTTCACCGGGAGCCAGTGTAGGTCAGCGAGCACAGTGGGTGATGGGTGAACGGGACTCGGTGTGAGTTAGGACGGGGTGTGGCGGGGGGGGGGGGCAGCGGAGTTTTGGACCCGCTGACATTTTCTTTACGTCCCTGTTTGGACCCTGATATTTGGAATTCTCTCCCTAAAACCTCCCCCCTGCCTCTGTGCCCTCCTTATAAGATGCTGCTTGTATCTTGCCTCTGGAAGGGCCCAGGCTGTCGGGGTGGGGGTGAGGAGCTCGAAGATAGGGTGGAGAATTCGAAGAGCGTGACGCCGGCATTAACTCCTTTTCCACCCCCCCCCCCCCCCCCCCACTACCCTTGTCTTTCAGGAAGCTCGCTGACGGGCTCTTCCTGCAGTGCTGTAAGGAAGTGGCAGGGAGATATCCCGACATCAAGTTCGACAGCATGATCGTCGACAACACCACCATGCAGGTAACCGGGGCAACGGCGGAGCTTTCCGCCCAGGGTGGGTGGGATGGCATTGTGCCACGCCTCTGGGATCTTTTTGCGCGGGCATAAAACCGGGCGCACAGGTTTGGTTGGCAGAATGTATTTGCCATGGCAGGGTGGGCTCCTGGTTGGTTCCCCCATTTCTCCCCCCCCCCCCCCCCCCCCCTCGCAGGCGCCTGGCGACAGCGCCTTCCAGATCACAACAACTCACTGCGTCAAGAAAAATTCTCCTCCTCTCCCCCCTCTGGTTCTTTTTCCCGATTATCTGAAATATGTCTCCCTCCCGCCACTGGGAACAGTTTCTCCTGATTTGCTCCATCGAAACCCTTCCTGATTCTGAACGCCCCGATTAAATCTCCTCTTAACCTTCTCTGCTCTAAGGAGACCAATCCCAGCTTCTCCCAGTCTCTCCACATTAACTGAAGACCCTCATCCCTGGGACCGTTCCAGTAAATCTCCTCCGCACCCTCTCCGAGGCCTCGACACCCTTCTTAAAGTGCAGGGCCCGGAGCTGGACACCATCCTCCTGCTGGGGCCCGCCCCAGTGAGTTATAAAGGATGAGCGAAACCTCCTGGCTTTTGAATTGGATCGATGATGAAGCCCAGGATTCCTTAGGCTCCGTGTCACGCACGGAATACCGCGCACAGTTCCGGTCCCGGTTGGAGGGGCACAACGTGCGGAGAGACACGGCTCGGAGCGTGCGCGGGGTTTGGCCCTCCTCCTGCATCGGTAGGTGAAGTGGGCAAAGGGAGGGCAAAGCGGGCAGAGTCCCACTGACTGATGCAGCTTGTGTGTTGCTGCTCACTGTGTTGGGTAACTCCCCTGATGTCCCCTTCCTCCTCCAGCTCGTGTCCAACCCGCAGCAGTTCGATGTGATGGTGATGCCCAATCTCTACGGTAACGTGGTGAGCAATGTCTGTGCCGGTCTGGTTGGGGGCCCTGGACTGGCGCCCGGCGCCAACTACGGCAAGGATTACGCGGTCTTTGAAACGGTGAGTGTCTGCAAAGTTCTGATGGGGCGCGGGGCGATCACAGGGCGGCAGACGAGGGGTAAAAGGCTCCACTCACGTGGTTCGGTCATGTGTTCAAGCCCTGTAAACCAAGCCCAAAGCTTGACCCAGTGCCAGTACTGAGGGAGTGCCGCGCTGTCGGAGGGTCAGTACTGAGGGAGTGCCGCGCTGTCGGAGGGTCAGTACTGAGGGAGCGCCGCGCTGTCGGAGGGTCAGTACTGAGGGAGCGCCGCGCTGTCGGAGGGTCAGTACTGAGGGAGCGCCGCGCTGTCGGAGGGTCAGTACTGAGGGAGCGCCGCGCTGTCGGAGGGTCAGTACTGAGGGAGCGCCGCGCTGTCGGAGGGTGAGTACTGAGGGAGCGCCGCTCTGTCGGAGGGTGAGTACTGAGGGAGCGCCGCACTGTCGGAGGGTCAGTACTGAGGGAGCGCCGCGCTGTCGGAGGGTCAGTACTGAGGGAGCGCCGCGCTGTCGGAGGGTCAGTACTGAGGGAGCGCCGCGCTGTCGGAGGGTCAGTACTGAGGGAGCGCCGCGCTGTCGGAGGGTCAGTACTGAGGGAGCGCCGCGCTGTCGGAGGGTCAGTACTGAGGGAGCGCCGCACTGTCGGAGGGTCAGTACTGAGGGAGCGCCGCACTGTCGGAGGGTCAGTACTGAGGGAGCGCCGCACTGTCGGAGGGTCAGTACTGAGGGAGCGCCGCACTGTCGGAGGGTCAGTACTGAGGGAGCGCCGCACTGTCGGAGGGTCAGTACTGAGGGAGCGCCGCACTGTCGGAGGGTCAGTACTGAGGGAGCGCCGCACTGTCGGAGGGTCAGTACTGAGGGAGCGCCGCACTGTCGGAGGGTCAGTACTGAGGGAGCACCGCACTGTCGGAGGGTCAGTCCTGAGGGAGTGTCGGAGGGTCAGTACTGAGGGAGCGCCGCGCTGTCGGAGGGGCTGTCTTTCAGGATGAGACGTTAAACCTGAGGCCTCCGTCTGCCCTCTCGGGTGGATGTAAAAAAATCCCATGGTCTCTATTCGGGGAAGAGTTGGGGGTTGAGGTGAGTCCTCCCCGGTGCCCTGGGGCCGATATTTATCCCTCAACCAACATCACCAAAGCTCGATCACCTGGGCCATTGATCCCATTGCTGTCTGTGGGATCTTGCTGTGCACAAACTGGCCACTCTGTTCGCTCCCCCAGTGGCAGCACTTCAAAAGACATTGAACGTGTAAATGTCTCTCGTTCGATGTGCTGTGCAGTGACACGCACACAACCCACTTGCGTTACCTGGCAGCTCGGGCATCCAAGTAGGAGGTGTGTCTTTAAAGGGTGACTTGGACAGCCCATTGCTGATTGCTTTTGCTCTGGTTGCTCCCTATAGGGCACAAGAAATACTGGGAAAAGCATTGCCAACAAAAACATTGCAAACCCGACTGCCATGCTTCTGGCTAGCTGTCTGATGCTCGACCATCTCAAGTAAGTGGATCACAGGGATGTGACAGGCTGGAATCTATAGAATAACATACTCGGGAGTGAGTTACAGACTGGAATCTAATGGAGGGGTTTGGGGTGTTTATATATAGAATAACAGATACCCGGGAGTGAGTTACAGACTGGAATCTAATCGGGGGGTTCGGGGGGTTTATATATAGAATAACAGATACCCGGGAGTGAGTTACAGGCTGGACTCTAATGGAGGGGTTTGGGGTGTTTATATATAGAATAACAGATACCCGGGAGTGAGTTACAGACTAGAATCTAATCGAGGGGTTCGGGGGGTTTATATATAGAATAACAGATACCCGGGAGTGAGTTACAGACTGGACTTTAATGGAGGGGTTTGGGGTGTTTATATATAGAATAACAGATACCCGGGAGTGAGTTACAGACTGGAATCTAATCGAGGGGTTCGGGGTGTTTATATATAGAGTAACAGATACCCGGGAGTGAGTTACAGACTGGAATCTAATCGAGGGGTTCGGGGGGTTTATATATAGAATAACAGATACCCGGGAGTGAGTTACAGACTGGAATCTAATCGAGGGGTTCGGGGGGTTTATATATAGAATAACAGATACCCGGGAGTGAGTTACAGACTGGAATCTAATCGAGGGGTTCGGGGGGGGGTTTATATATAGAATAACAGATACCCGGGAGTGAGTTACAGACTGGAATGTAATCGAGGGTAATGCCACTTTTGGAGGGAGTGGTCTAAAAGTATCTAGTGAGCAATTCCACAAGAGGTCAAAATGTATTCTTGGAGCGTCGGAGCAGTGCTCTGGGATGTCCTCCAACATCCAGTCGTCTCCTGACCCCTATTTACTTTGCTCTCTCACCAGGCTGCATAACTTTGCCAGTTTGATCCGAAACGCCGTCATGGTCACGATGAATGAACACCGTGTAAGTTACCTGTGTAATTCTGCACCTAAAGCAACATTCCGCTCCCCCTCTCCGCTTACAGATGAACTGGTGTGATGGGACGGGCACCAGCTGTCTAAGCAGCCAGCGGGTTACCCATCACCGTAGAGACCTGCCCAAGATCAGGCTTCAGTGGCAGCTTCAGTCTTCAGGATCTGTACTAATCCTCCCCTTGATGGGGACAGTGTAGAGGGAGCTTTACTCTGTATCTAACCCCCGTTTTTTTTTTTTTTTCTTTTTTTTTTCTTTTTTCTTTTTATACCCCAGGCCCCTTTTATATTTTTCACATCGAGGGGGCCTTTATTCCTCAGGCCCCCTTTATGTACATATTTACAGTTTTAAAATAACTTTATTAAAACAGATAAATAAACAAAAAAACTCAAATTAAAATGCCATTCTCGGCGTCGACGATGCACTCCAGTCCCTGCGGTGCCCACCGGTCGCGGAAGGCCTCAAGCGTACCGGCGGACACCGCATGCTCCTTTTCCAGGGACACCCTGGCGCGAACGTAACCGCGGAAGAGGGGCAGGCAATCGGGGAGGACGGACCCCCCGACGGCCCGCAACCTGGACCTGTGAATTGCCACCTTGGCCAGGCCCAGGAGCAGACCGACGAGGAGATCCTCCTCCCGGCCCGAGCCCCTCCGCACCGGGTGCCCAAAGATCAGGAGCGTGGGACTGAAGTGCAGCCAGAATTTGAGGAGCAGCCCCTTCAGATACTCAAATAGGGGCTGCAACCTCGCACACTCCATATAAATGTGGAACACGGACTCGTCCAGGCCGCAGAAAGTACAGTTGGCCTGGGAGTCCGTGAACCTACTTAAAAGCCTATTGCACGGGACTGCTCTGTGCAGCACCCTCCACCCCAGGTCCCCGATGTAAAGGAGGAAGACTCCCGCGTAGAGAGACCTCCATCGGGGTTTCCCCTCGCCGCCAGATGGCAACGCGGACCGCCAGGGCGTGTCCGGCCGGCTGACGAGGGCGAGGAAGTGGAGAGTGTGCAGGAGCAGCCCGTACAGGAAACCCCTCCGCGCCGATTGGAATGGCACGGAGGGCATTTCCGAGAGGCGGCTCGGGTTGTGCGGGACCGGCTCTCGAGGAGGGTTTCGGGGCCTGGGTCCGATGAGCAGTTCCGGCCGAGCGGGGGTCGGCTCGGCCGGGATCGCTCCGCACTCCCGAGCCCCCTCGCCACCCGCAGTGAGGGGCGTCCCGGGGGTTTCGGCTACTCCTCCGCCCGCCGGACCGTCCCCGGAGTCGGCCGCCCGGACAGCCGAGGCGCTCTCCTCCGCCGGCGGGGGAGCGCCCTGACTGGAGGCGACCATGTTCCAGACTCGGAAAAGATCCCGGTAAAAGACAGGCAACTCCCTCAGAGAGGCGCGGCTAACGGACTCCACCGGGAGCTGCGTGTCGTCTTGAAGGCAGTGACACTGGCGGAAAAAATACGTAGCCAGCGCACACCATCTGGGAGGACGCTCGACGTACAGGTATCTCTGCAGGGTCCGAAGGCGGAGAGTCGCAGCCTGGGTGCGGACGCACACCAGCGACTGACCGCCCTCCTCGATCGGGAGACTCAGGACCGTGGCAGAGACCCAGTGTTTCCTCTTGCCCCAGAAGAAATCGACGAGTTTCTTCTGGATCTTGGTGGCAAATACAGGGGGCGGGGCCAAAGTGACCAACCGGTACCACAGCATGGAGGCCACCAGTTGGTTTATGACCAACGCTCGGCCCCTGTAGGAAAGCACTCGGAGCAGTCCTGTCCAGCGCCCCAGCCGAGCGGTGACTTTCGCCTCCAACTCCTGCCAGTTTGCCGGCCAGGCTTCCTCAGCAGGGCTAAGGTGGACTCCCAGATAGAGGAGGTGCGTGGTGCTCCACGCAAAAGGTGTCATCTCCTCCGGCAGGGAGTCCACCCGCCACTGACCAACCAGGAGTCCGGAACATTTCTCCCAATTGATCCTCGCGGAGGACGCGGCAGAAAAGGTCTGCTGGCAGTCGCGCATCCTCCGCAAGTCAACGGGATCTGTGATTGCGAGGAGCACGTCGTCGGCGTAAGCCGAGAGGACGACCCGCATGGCCGGCTCGCGCAGAGCCAATCCCGTCAACCTCCTGCGAAGCAGGCACAGGAAGGGCTCCACGCAGATGGTATACAATTGGCCGGACATGGGGCACCCCTGACGCACTCCTCTCCCAAATCGAAGGGGCGCTGTCAAGGACCCGTTAACTTTGACTAGACACTCTGCGGCGGCGTATAAAAGTCGGACCCGGGCCACAAAATGCGGCCTGAGTCCGAAAGCGCGCAGAGTCCCGAAAAGGTAATCGTGATCCACCCTGTCGAACGCCTTCTCCTGATCGAGGGAGAGAAAGGCGACCGACTGACCAGTCCTCTGGGAAAGATGGATCAGGTCCCGGACCAGGTGGATGTTGTCCTGGATGGACCGGCCCGGGACCGTGTAGGACTGGTCGGGGTGGATCATGTGGGCCAGCACGGAGCCCAGGCGGGTAGACATAGCCCGGGCAAAGATCTTATAATCCGTGCTGAGGAGGGAGACCGGACGCCAGTTTTTAAGCAGGCGGAGATCGCCCCTCTTCGGCAGCAGGACGATGACCGCCCTGCGCCACGAGAGGGGCATCTCCCCGGTCGCCAGGCTTTCCCCCAGGACCCGCGCGTAATCGTCCCCCAGGACGTCCCAGAACGCCCTGAGGAACTCCACGGTCAACCCATCCAGCCCTGGGGATTTGCCCCTCGAGAGCTGGTGGAGGGCGCCAGTCAGCTCCGCCAACGTGAGCGGAGCCTCCAATCCTTCGGCGCCCTCCGGGCTGACCTGCGGCAGGTCCTCCCACAAAACTCTGCGCGCATCCTCACTGGACGGATCCGGAGAGAACAACGCACTGTAATACGTCCGGACCAGGAGGCCCATTCCCTCCGGATCCGTAATGGAGGATCCGTCGTCGGCCAGCAGCTCGATGAGCTGCTTACGGACCCCCCGCCATTTTCCCAGCGAGTAGAAGAAGGGTGAGGCGCGGTCCAAATCTTCCAGGATCTGGATCCGCGACCTCACGTACGCGCCTCGGGACCCTATGAGCTGCAGGTTCCTCAGCGCGCCCTTCTTCTCTTTGTACGCCTGCCACAGGGCCGGGTCCGCGACGGCATGACCGAGGCGGGATTCCAAGCCGAGCACCTCCCTCTCAAGGCGCCCGATCTCGGCTTCCCGCCTCTTGGTCGACCCCCTCGCGTACTCCTGACAGAAGACGCGGATGTGAGTCTTGCCCACATCCCACCATAGCCTCAAGGAGGGGAAGCCCCCCTGCTTCCTTCTCCAGTCGGCCCAGAATCGACAGAACGAGTCCCGAAATCGTACGTCCTCCAGCAGCCGGTTGTTAAAGTGCCAGTACGCGGACCCCGCCCGCGTGCGGAGCGGAGTGAACTCCGCCCACACCAGGCGGTGGTCCGAGCACGGCACCAGCCGCATGGAGGCCGCCGAAACGCGGGAGACGTACGCCTGCGAAATGTAGAGGCGGTCGATTCGCGACCCCCCTCCTCCAGACCTCCACGTGAAGGCGCTGGAGTCGGGATGGAGATTCCGCCAGACGTCCACCAAGTTAAGGGAGCTGATCAGTCCCCTCAACCTCTCCACCGACGCTTGGCCGCGCTGGGGACCGGAGCGATCCCCCACCTCGAGGGTGCAGTTAAAATCCCCCCCGAGGATGATGCACTCGCCGCTATCGATGGAGCTCAAGAGAGCGGACACTTCTTCAAAGAAGCCCGCTTGCAAAGCGCCGGGCCTGGGCGCGTACACGTTCACAAAGTGGAGCGGCACGCTACCCAGGCGAACGGCGAGGTGGAGCAAGCGGCCCGGCACTAGCTCCTTGACCCCCAAGATCTCCGGCTGAAAAGTCGGGGCCAACAAGATAGCCACCCCACTAGAAATAGGGGTGAGGTGACTCATGTAGACCCCACCCTGCCACTCCAGGAGCCAGGTGGCTTCGTCTCCCGGAACGGTGTGGGTTTCCTGCAGAAAGCTCACCGCGTATCTCCCTTCCCTAAGGACTGAGAGATTGTGAAATCTGCGGTGAGCCCCTCTGCTGCCGTTGATGTTGAGGCTGGCTATGGTTATCTTCATGTCAAAGGTACTTAAAACCCGTCACCAACACCTCACTGTGAGGAGGGAGTGGAAGTGCACCTGGCCCTCCACTCCCCCAGCAACCCATTGAGGAACACATTAAAACGGCGCCTCTCAACCAGTTTCACGTCCGCGCGCTTGCCCGCTATCTTAAGGGCGGCACGGACGGACTGGATGATCAGCGCCAGATTCGACCAACGGTCGAGGGCCAGCTGAACTTTATTGCGGCAACCCCTGCAAGCCGCGAGGAAATCCCGGAGTTCCGCCGTGGGGATGAGAGGAGATTCGGTGGGAGGCACGAGGGACTCCACCACCTCACTGGCGATGGAATCAAGATCATCCTCCGTGCCCCGCACCGAATCCCCATCCTCCTCCGGGTCGTCACCGCCAGCGGCCAACACATCCACCACACACTGTGGGGCGGACGTCCCGGCCGCGCCAGCTGGTCCCGCCTCCGTCACGATCCCACCCCCAGGATCGATGGCGGAGGAGTCCTCTCTGGGTTCTATTGTGAAACTGGAGCCTGTAGGCACCAGCGGCTCAGGACCCCCCTCCACCTCCGTCCCCAGGGCAATGAGTGGTCCAGGGGAGACAGAAGTTCCCGACTCCGGGAAACCAGCCAGAGCCGAGATTGGAGGCGGAGGGAGGAGGCTATCTCCCGCTCCGCCAGCACCCACAGGCCCAGCAGGTGGGGCAGCATTCTCAGTTATCACTGGGTCGGGTGTCTCCTGGTTGGTGGTGGACTCCGGCTGGGAGGCCCGACCCTCTGGGGCCTCGCCCTCCCCTTCATTCAGGACACCCGACCCAGTAGCAGTGGCAGAATGGGCGGCTTCCCCAGGCTCCCCCACCACAAGCAGGGCCCCACTTACTCCTTCAGGAGGGGCCTCATGTACCGGGGCCATCCCCTCCCCTCCATCCTGAGGAACAGAGTGCTCCTGCCCGAACTTTGCAGCCTTGGTGGTGGCGGTAGGGGGAACCTGAGGACCAGAAACAGGAGGCAGCTCCCCTCCAACAGATGGGCCCTGCACCTCAGGGCCCTGTGTTATTTCTGTGGAGGGGTGCCTTCTCCTCTTTTTCGCACTTGGGCGCGGAGACTCAGAGACCTCCATGTCATCAGAGGCCTCCGCCTCCGCACCCTTTTTTCCTTTTTTAGTCACCCTGGGCCTGAGCCCAGCCCTGGGACAGGTGGATTCCATGGGAATGGGCTTTGGGCTGAGCTCAGGCTCGGGCTGAGTCAAAGTGTCCAGGGGACGCGCCTCACGATGTTTCTTTTTTCCCCGCGTCTTCCTTCCGCTCGGACGGACGCTCCCCTCCCCGCCAGAGGCTGTGAAAACCACAGCCTCCGGAACTGACTGAGCGGTGTCTGTTGGATCTGCGGGGGGAGTGGGAGGAGGTGCTGTGGAACCACTCTGGGCCGCCGAGGTGGAGCTGGCGGCCGGGAGGTTGGGGCAGTTCTTACGAACATGCCCCACCCCCTTGCAGGCGTGGCACCGCGCTCCATCCGAGGTCCAGAAGACGCGGTAGGCCGTCCCCTGAAACTCTATACTGAAGTGGCCCTCCAAGACCTCCTCCCGCGCCAGCTGCATGAATAGCTGGCGGCGGAAGGAGTAGACATGTCGGAGGCTGTGCTCCCGAAGACCGAGCGGGACTGGGGTGATCCCCGACCTCACCTCCCCCAGATGGTGTAGGCGGGGGAGGAGGAGCTCATCAGGAATTAAGGGTGGGACGTTCGACAAGGTTACCCGATGTGCAGTGGCCCCCAGAGGGTCCACTGGCAGGAAAATCCCACCCACTGTGAGCCCCGTACTTAGGGCGAGGGACACAGCCCGCTCGGTCTTCAGGAAGAACACAGCCTTCCCATACATCTTTGAGGCTGCAACAATGGCCGAGGGGCCGACAACCACGGCCATTGCCTTAACACAAGCCTCAATAGTCATATTAGGATGGGTGTAACTCTTCACCCTATGCTTTGATGTTAAGATTTTAAATGGTGACGGGGCCACAAGAGCAGCTGTCGCAGCTGCTGCAGCATAGGAGTGCCCCGCCACCGGAGAGGACTGAGAAGTCATGGGGTAGAAGAGTTACAAGCACTTTGTTGAGAGCGAAAAAAAAGTAAAGAGCAAATACAATAAATCAAAAATGTAACACTAGCACAGGGGAAGAGGCTGAGGGAGAGGAAGGCCAAGAGGAATCAGTCTTTGTTAGTATTGCACAAGTCTTGTAGCTGGTCTTCCAGTTGGGAGGGTGGGGTGATATCTTCACCTGGGTCAGCTGTAAGCTGCCCAGGCACACGCCTCCTTTGATGTTCAGATAATAAGTCTCTTCACCTGGGCAGCTCCAGCTGTCCCAGGCTTAGTAGTTGGGGTGGGGAGGGAGCTCCCTATCCAAAGATGTTAAACACAGGAGCTCCCTATTGAACAATACAGCCCCACCCAAGGTCTTCAGGTCTCTTCTTTCCCCACCCCCAACAATCAATGAAAAAGACTTTCAGTACAAAACAAACTCACAAAAAGAGCTTCCAGTTCTCTGCCTTCCTTCCTTTGTTGAAAATGTGGAAAAACCCTTCTTTCAGTCTCAGTCTCTCCCTCTTGCAGCAGTCACACAGCCTGCAGCCTCCAACCTGTGCACACAGCAACAGTCAGCTGCACCTCGTTGATGCACTCAGGCTCCCAAATCAGAGAGCAGCCAATCCCAGTGCTGTACCTGTCCTGGGAGTGTTTGATGGGGACAGTGTAGAGGGAGTTTTACTCTGTATCTAACCCCCCGTACTGTACCTGGACACACACTCACTCTCTCTCCTCTCGTTTCTCTCTCTCTGATTTAGTTACACACTCCTGATATCGGTGGGATGGGCACCACACTGGATGTTGTCCAGGCCATAACTCGACTGATCCAGAATGGAGGAAGCAGACCAGTGCCCGTGTAAAATCCAGAGAGGAGGAGGAGAGGCACGTGAGGGGGGCGGGGGGGAGAGAGGGTCGTGTGTGTGTGTGAGGGGGGGGGAGAGAGGGTCGTGTGTGTGTGTGAGGGGGGGGGAGAGAGGGTCGTGTGTGTGTGTGAGGGGGGGGAGAGAGGGTCGTGTGTGTGAGAGGGGGGAGAGAGGGTAGTGTGTGTGTGTGTGAGGGGGGGGAAGAGAGGGTCGTGTGTGTGTGTGAGGGGGGGGGGGAGTGAGGGTCATGTGTGTGTGAGGGGGGGGGGAGTGAGGGTCATGTGTGTGTGTGTGAGGGGGGGGGAGTGAGGGTCATGTGTGTGTGTGAGGGGGGGGAGAGAGGGTCGTGTGTGTGAGAGGGGGGGGGGAGTGAGGGTCATGTGTGTGTGTGTGAGGGGGGGGGGAGTGAGGGTCATGTGTGTGTGTGAGGGGGGGGGGAGTGAGGGTCATGTGTGTGTGAGGGGGGGGGGGGAGTGAGGGTCATGTGTGTGTGTGTGTGAGGGGGGGGGGAGTGAGGGTCATGTGTGTGTGTGTGAGGGGGAGACAGGGCGGCGCAGTGGTTAGCACCGCAGCCTCACAGCTCCAGGACCCGGGTTCGATTCCTGGTACTGCCTGTGTGGAGTTTGCAAGTTCTCCCTGTGTCTGCGTGGGTTTCCTCCGGGTGCTCCGGTTTCCTCCCACAAGCCAAAAGTCTTGCAGGTTGGTAGGTAAATTGGCCATTATAAATTGCCCCCAGTATTGGTAGGTGGTAGGAGAATATAGGGACAGGTGGGGATGTGGTAGGAATATGGGATTAGTGTAGGATTAGTATAAATGGGTGGTTGATGGTCGGCACAGACTCGGTGGGCCGAAGGGCCTGTTTCTGTGCTGTATCTCTAAAACTAAAACCTGCACCCCCAGCGCCGATACCACCTCTCGTGTGGCTGGGAGGCCGTTTTACTCTGCTGTGTAGCCCCGTCGGGACGTTCCACAAAGTTGAAGGCGTTAGGTAAATGCAGTTTGTTTTACAGGTGTTGTTGTGGAGACCGTGTGAAAATTCAGACTTTTTGTTCTCTTCGCCTTCCAGGTTCTGTCCAATTGGCTGGAGGGTTTGCGCCAATTTGCCCATCTCTCGTTTCCGACAACTTGGGAGGTGTTTCATTCCGGCTTCCGTCTCCCAATGTGTTCCTTGTTTAGCCGGGGTGGGGGGGGAAGGGATTTGAGGACGCACTGACTCTGCTCGGGTGGGGGCAGGATTAGGGGACAGCTTCGGGGGTCTCGGACATTTGGGGAAGCTGCTCGCTCGCCCGCCCTTCTGCCGCGGACGGGGTATCTTCCTTTCCCCACCCCCCCCCCTTCCATCTGGAATTCTACACCATCTCCGTTCACATTCCCAGCGTTTCCCTGATCACGGCCTCCCATCGGCAGGGTGACCCTCCGCGCCCAGCTGATATTAAAGGGAGGTGGGCTCCGGGAAAGTTCTCCTCCTCTCCGGGACTCCCAACTGTCTTCGAGGGCCTGTCCCATCGAACTGATCTCTGGTCACTATGACACTGCAGCTTGGCTCACTTCCCCCTCACTCTCTATCCCCCCCCCCCCCCCCGCGCCCCTCCTGAGCTCATGGGTTTCACGCCCACCCCCACCCATATCCTGACCCACATATCCAGGCCCCGATGTCAGTACCGAGGGAGCGCCGCACTGTCGGAGGGTCAGTACCGAGGGAGCGCCGCGCTGTCGGAGGGTCAGTACCGAGGAGCGCCGCACTGTCGGAGGGTCAGTACTGAGGGAGGCGTACTGTCGGAGGGGCCGTCCTTTCAGGTGAGATGTTGAAAAGGCGTCCCTCATGGGCTGAGCTTTTTTCCGGAAGCAGTCCTCAGTTGCTCCTCTGTCATGCCCCCTCCCCCTGCCCCATTTTGTTTTATAGAAGGCCCCTCTCCTCAAACCCATAAACATGGTCGGCCAGATAGCAGATGGACTCTCTGCCTGTAAAATCAGTCTGCTGCTGTTATCTTCCCTCCCGCAAATCACCAAGCACTGAGGAGGGGGGAGGGCGTGGTGGGGGGGGGGGGGGGGAATTGGTCCAAGAGGCTGTCTGAAATCGAAGGCAGGAGAGAGAACCCACCTCAACCCACCATCCTCCCGTCCCCCAGCTTCAGATCTCAGACAAGCTGCGTAAATCCCTTTGGAAGATGCCCGTCACGGCTTAGCTTGGCACAGACTGCTGGTGAGAGTCAGCGGTCCCTTCTCCCTCCTCTCTCACTCCCCCAACCCCATTTCTCCCCCAGCCCCCCCCCCCCCCCCACCACTAGCTCTGTAGCAGATCAGTGACGTGCAACTCAGCAAGCAATGGCTTTAACCTACGTCAAACTGTACTCTCAGCTCACTGTCTGACATCGCCTCGATTTAAACTGCCGTGAGCACAGCCTTTGCGATGACGGATGAAGCCGTCTCTCATTAAGCTGCATCACTCGTTCCATTGTCCCCTGTGGACCTGCAGGCGTCGTCACAGACTTTGCTTCAAATAAAGATACGTCAAACCCAGCCTTTTGTGTTCAATCTGTTTCTCCTCAACTTTCCCTTTGAACCAGGGTTCGGGGCACATGGCTTACCCAGAGAAGGAACAGAGAGTAGGGAATGAGTTACAGACTGGAATCTAATCGAGGGGTTCGGGGGGTTTATATATAGAATAACAGATACCCGGGAGTGAGTTACAGACTGGAATCTAATCGAGGGGTTCGGGTGGTTTATATATAGAATAACAGATACCCGGGAGTGAGTTACAGACTGGAATCTAATCGAGGGGTTCGGGTGGTTTATATATAGAATAACAGATACCCGGGAGTGAGTTACAGACTGGAATCTAATCGAGGGGTTCGGGTGGTTTATATATAGAATAACAGATACCCGGGAGTGAGTTACAGACTGGAATCTAATCGAGGGGTTCGGGGGGGTTTATATATAGAATAACAGATACCCGGGAGTGAGTTACAGACTGGAATCTAATCGAGGGGTTCGGGTGGTTTATATATAGAATAACAGATACCCGGGAATGAGTTACAGACTGGAATCTAATCGAGGGGTTCGGGGGGGTTTATATATAGAACAGATACCCGGGAGTGAGTTACAGACTGGAATCTAATCGAGGGGTTCGGGTGGTTTATATATAGAATAACAGATACCCGGGAATGAGTTACAGACTGGAATCTAATCGAGGGGTTCGGGGGGGTTTATATATAGAATAACAGATACCCGGGAGTGAGTTACAGACTGGAATCTAATCGAGGGGTTCGGGGGGTTTATATATAGAATAACAGATACCCGGGAGTGGGTTACAGACTGGAATCTAATCGAGGGGTTCGGGGGGGTTTATATATAGAATAACAGATACCCGGGAGTGAGTTACAGACTGGAATCTAATCGAGGGGTTCGGGTGGTTTATATATAGAATAACAGATACCCGGGAATGAGTTACAGACTGGAATCTAATCGAGGGGTTCGGGGGGGTTTATATATAGAACAGATACCCGGGAGTGAGTTACAGACTGGAATCTAATCGAGGGGTTCGGGGGGTTTATATATAGAATAACAGATACCCGGGAGTGGGTTACAGACTGGAATCTAATCGGGGGGTTTATATATAGAATAACAGATACCCAGGAGTGAGTTACAGACTGGAATCTAATCGAGGGGTTCGGGGGGTTTATATATAGAATAACAGATACCCGGGAGTGAGTTACAGACTGGAATCCAATCGCAGGAGGTGTAATACCTGCCCATTTACCTCCTCACTATCCCAGGCCCCAAACACTCCTTTCAGGTGAAGCAGCGATTCACTTGTACTTCTTTCAATGTAGTATACTGTATCCGCTGCTCACAATGTGGTCTCCTCAACATTGGGGAGACCAAACGCAGACTGGGTGACCGCTTTGCGGAACACCTCCGCTCAGTCCACAAGCAGGACCCCGAGCTTCCGGTTGCTTGCCATTTCAACACTCCCCCCTGCTCTCATGCTCACGTCTCTATCCTGGGATTGCTGCAGTGTTCCAGTGAACATCAACGCAAGCTCGAGGAACAGCATCTCATTTACCGATTAGGCACACGACAGCCTGCCGGACTGAACATTGAGTTCAATAAATACAGAGCATGACTGGCCTTTTTTTTAAAAAATATTTTTTAACCATGTGCCTGTTTTTCATGTCGTCAGAGCTGCTCATTATTCTGCTATTAACACTCGCTCTGGACTAATGCTTTGTCTTTCACCACAAGCATTAACACACGTTTTGCCTCTGTCTCAGGACAGCTTAGTTATGTAATCTCCCTCTGCCCTGCAGCACGGCCCGGCTTTCCGAAGTACGTGTGGTGCATTGGGATGGTTGGAGGCTGTGAAAAGCTTTGTAGAAATGAAAACCCTATTTTTTTTTTTCTTTTAGCTAACGACAAATGATGCTTTTTTTTTCTGCGTGTGTTTGAAGGGCAGCCAATGTGCAGTTGACCAGCAGGGGCCCCATTAAACAGTTCAGAATCTCTTAGCTGGAATTAATGTCTGTGCTGAATCTGAAGTTTATCACCCTGGCAATCGGGCGATTAGCGCCCAGGGGATAATGAAACATTGCTACCATGACAACACCAGCTCCTTGCAAATCCTGGAGCGAGTTGGTACAACAGATGGGTAACGGGTTGGGAAAACTGCAGACAAGAGAAGCGAAAAACCCATGACCTCCACCACCTAGAAGGACAAGGGCAGCAGACGCATGGGAACATCACCACCTGCAAGTTCCCCTCCAAGTCACACACCATCCTGACTTGGAACTATATCGCCATTCCTTCACTGTCGTTGGGTCAAAATCCTGGAACTCCCTTCCTAACAGCACTGTGGGTGTACCTACCCCACACGGACTGCAACCGGAGTCAACATCTTCCTCTCCCCGTGGCTTCAGTTTTACAACTTCCCTAATGCACCATGTTAAATTCCATTCACCCCCTCACCCCCTCTATACTCGCTGACCGACACTGACTCCTGATCCAACAATCCATCACCTTTGCTTTCAAATCCCTTGAGGCCGCTTAACGCCCGCCGCCCGCAAATCTCTGCAATCTCCCACTACAACCCTCCCTATCTCTGCAACCTCCCCCTACAACCCTCCCTATCTCTGCAACCTCCCCCTACAACCCTCCCTATCTCTGCAACCTCCCCCTACAACCCTCCCTATCTCTGTAACCTCCCCCTACAACCCTCCCTATCTCTGCAACCTCCCCCTACAACCCTCCCTATCTCTGTAACCTCCCCCTACAACCCTCCCTATCTCTGTAACCTCCCACTACAACCCTCCCTATCTCTGTAACCTCCCCCTACAACCCTCCCTATCTCTGTAACCTCCCACTACAACCCTCCCTATCTCTGTAACCTCCCACTACAACCCTCCCTATCTCTGTAACCTCCTCCAGCCCCTACAACTCTCCTTATCTCTGTAACCTCCTCCAGCCTCTACAACCCTCCCTATCTCTGTAACCTCCTCCAGCCTCTACAACCCTCCCTATCTCTGTAACCTCCTCCAGCCCCGAATGACCCTCCCTATCTCTGCAACCTCCTACAGCCCTCCCTATCTTTGTAACCTCCTCCAGCCCCTGCAACAAACCCTATCTCTGCAACCTCCTCCAGTCCCTACAACCCTCCCTATCTCTGTAATCTCCACCAGCCCCTACAACCCTCCCTATCTCTGTAACCTCCTCCAGTCCCCAATAACCCTCCCTATCTCTGTAACCTCCTCCAGCCTCTACAACCCTCCCTATCTCTGTAACCTCCTCCAGCCCCGAATGACCCTCCCTATCTCTGCAACCTCCTACAGCCCTCCCTATCTTTGTAACCTCCTCCAGCCCCTGCAACAAACCCTATTTCTGCAACCTCCTCCAGTCCCTACAACCCTCCCTATCTCTGTAATCTCCACCAGCCCCTACAACCCTCCCTATCTCTGTAACCTCCTCCAGCCTCTACAACCCTCCCTTTCTCTGTAACCTCCTCCAGCCTCTACAACCCTCCCAATCTCTGTATCCTCCTCCAGCCCTCCCTATCTCTGTAACCTCCTCCAGCCTCTACAACCCTCCCTATCTGCAACCTCCTCCAGTCCCCGATAACCCTCCCCATCTCTGTAACCTCCTCCACCCTCTACAACCTTCCCTATCTATGTAACCTCCTCCAGTCCCCAATAACCCTCCCTATCTCTGTATCCTCCTCCAGCCCTCTCTATCTCTGTAACCTCCTACAGCCCCTACAACCCTCCCCATCTCTGTATCCTCCTCCAGCCCCCACAACCCTCCCTATCTCTGTAACCTCCTCCAGCCCTTACATCCCTCCCTATCTCTGCAACCTCCTCCAGCCCCGAATGACCCTCCCTATCTCTGCAACCTCCTACAGCCCTCCCTATCTTTGTAACCTCCTCCAGCCCCTGCAACAAACCCTATCTCTGCAACCTCCTCCAGTCCCTACAACCCTCCCTATCTCTGTAACCTCCTCCAGCCTCTACAACCCTCCCTATCTCTGTAACCTCCTCAAGCCTCTACAACCCTCCCTATCTCTGTAACCTCCTCCAGTCCCCGATAACCCTCCCTATCTCTGTTACCTCCTCCAGCCTCGACAACCCTCCCTATCTCTGTAACCTCCTCCAGCCCCTACAACCCTCCCTATCTCTGTATCCTCCTCCAGCCCCTATAACCCTCCCTTTCTCTGGAACCTCCTCCAGCCCCTTGACCCTCCCTATTATTGCAACCTCCTACAGCCCCTACGACCCTCCCTATCTCTGTAACCTGCTCAAGCCCCTATGACCCTCCCGATCTCTGTAACTTCCTCCAGCCCCTATGACCCTCCCTATCTCTTAAACCTCCTCCAGCCTCTACAACCCTCCCTATCTCTGCAACCTCCTCCAGTCCCCGATAACCCTCCCCATCTCTGTAACCTCCTCCAGCCTCTACAACCCTCCCTATCTCTGTAACCTCCTCCAGTCCCCGATAACACTCCCTATCTCTGTAACCACCTCCAGCCTCTACAACCCTCCCTATCTCTGTAACCTCCTCCAGCCCCTGCAACTTTCTCAATCTCTGTATCCTCCTCCAGCCCCTACGACCCTCCCTATCTCTGTAACCTCCTCCAGCCCGTATGACCCTCCCTATCTCTGCAACCTCCTACAGCCCTCCCTATCTTTGTAACCACCTCCAGCCCCTGCAACAAACCCTATCTCTGCAACCTCCTCCAGTCCCTACAACACTCCCTATCTCTGTAATCTCCACCATCCCCTACAACCCTCCCTATCTCTGTAACCTCCTCCAGCCTCGACAACACTCCCTTTCTCTGTAACCTCCTCCAGCCCCCACAACCCTCCCTATCTCTGTATCCTCCTCCAGCCCCGACAATCCTCCCTATCTCTGTAACCTTCTCCAGTCCCCGATAACCCTCCCTATCTCTGTTACCTTCTCCAGCATCTACAGCCCTCCCTATCTCTGTAACCTCCTCCAGCCCCTATAACCCTCCCTATCTCTGTAACCTCCTCCAGCCCCATGACCCTCCCTATTTCTGCAACCTCCTCCAGCCCCTACGACCCTCGCTATCTCTGTAACCTGCTCCAGCCCCGATGACCCTCCCTATCTCTGTAACCTCCTCCAGCCCCTATGACCCTCCCTATCTCTGTAACCGCCTCCAGCCCCTATGACCCTCCCTATCTCTGTAACCTCCAGCCTCGACAACCCTCCCTATCTCTGTTACCTCCTCCAGCCTCTACAACCCTCCCTATCTCTGTTACCTCCTCCAGCCTCTACAACCCTCCCTATCTCTGTAACCTCCTCCAGCTCCTACATTCCTCCCTATCTCTGTAACCTCCTCCAGCCCCTACAACCCTCCCTATCTCTGGAACCTCCTACAACCCTTCCTATCTTTGCAACGCCCTCCAGCCCCTACAACCCTCCCTATCTCTGCAACCTCCTCCAGCCCCTACAACTCTCCCTATCTCTGTCACCTCCTCCAGCCTCTACAACCCTCCCTATCTCTGTATTGTCCTCCAGCCCCTATAACGCTCCCTATCTCTGTAACCTCCTCCAGCCCAATGACCCTCCCTATTTCTGCAACCTCCTCCAGCCCCTACGACCCTCGCTATCTCTGTAACCTGCTCCAGCCCCTATGACCCTCCCTATCTCTGTAATCTCCACCAGCCCCTACAACCCTCCCTATCTCTGTAACCTCCTCCAGCCCCTATGACCCTCCCTATCTCTGTAACCTCCTCCAGCCTCTACAACCCTCCCTATCTCTGTTACCTCCTCCAGCCTCTACAACCCTCCCTATCTCTGTTACCTCCTCCAGCCTCTACAACCCTCCCTATCTCTGTAACCTCCTCCAGCTCCTACAGTCCTCCCTATCTCTGTAACCTCCTCCAGTCCCTACAACTCTCCCTATCTCTGTAACCTCCTCCAGCCTCTACAACCCTCCCTATCTCTGTAACCTCCTCCAGCCCCATATGACCCTCCCTATCTCTGCAACCTCCTACAGCCCTCCCTATCTTTGTAACCTCCTCCAGCCCCTGCAACAAACCCTATCTCTGCAACCTCCTCCAGTCCCTACAACCCTCCCTATCTCTGTAATCTCCACCAGCCCCTACAACCCTCCCTATCTCTGTAACCTCCTCCAGCCTCTACAACCCTCCCTATCTCTGTAACCTCCTCCAGCCCCTATGACCCTCCCTATCTCTGTAACCTCCTCCAGCCCCTATGACCCTCCCTATCTCTGTATCCTCCTCCAGCCTCTACAACCCTCCCTATCTCTGTTACCTCCTCCAGCCTCTACAACCCTCCCTATCTCTGTTACCTCCTCCAGCCTCCACAACCCTCCCTATCTCTGGAACCTCCTACAGTCCTCCCTATCTCTGTAACCTCCTCAAGCCTCTACAACCCTCCCTATCTCTGTAACTTCCTCCAGCCCCTATGACCCTCCCTATCTCTGTAACCTCCGCCAGCCTCTGCAACCCTCCCTATCTCTGTAACCTCCTCCAGCCCCTACAACCCTCCCGATCACGGTATCCTCCTCCAGCCCCTATCACCCTCCCTTTCTCTGGAACCTCCTCCAGCCCGTATGACCCTCCCTATCCCTGTAACCTCCTCCAGCCTCTACAACCCTCCCGATCTCTGTAACCTGCTCAAGCCCCTATGACCCTCCCTATCTCTGTAAATTCCTCCAGCCCCATGACCCTCCCCATCTCTTAAACCTCCTCCGGTCCCTGCAATCCTCCCTATCTCTTGAAACTCCTCTCACGTCTACAACCCTTCCTATCTTTGCAATCTGCTCCAGCCCCTACAACCCTCCCTATCTCTGTATCCTCCTCCAGCCTCTACAACCCTCCCTATCTGCAACCTCCTCCAGTCCCTGATAACCCTCCCCATCTCTGTAACCTCCTCCACCCTCTGCAACCCTCCCTATCTCTGTCACCTCCTCCAGTCCCCAATAACCTTCCCTATCTCTGTAACCTCCTCCAGCCCCGACAACACTCCCTATCTCTGTAACCTCCTACAGCCCCTACAACCCTCCCCATCTCTGTATCCTCCTCCAGCCCCCACAACCCTCCCTATCTCTGTAACCTCCTCCAGCCCTTACATCCCTCCCCATCTCTGTAACCTCCTCCAGCCCCTACAACACTCCCTATCTCTGTATCCTCCTCCAGCCCCTCCAGCCCTCTCTATCTCTGTAACCTCCTCCAGCCCCTACAACCCTCCCCATCTCTGTATGTTCCTCCAGCCCCCACAACCCTCCCTATCTCTGTAACCTCCTCCAGCCCTTACATCCCTCCCTATCTCTGCAAGCTCTTCCAGCCCCAACGACCCTCCGTATCTCTGTAACCTCCTCCAGCCACGATGACCCGCCCTATTTCTGCAACCTCCTCCAGCCCGGATGACCCTCCCTATCTCTGTAACCTCCTCCAGCCCCTACAACCCTCCCTATCTCTGTAACCTCCTCCAGCCCCCATGACCCTCCCTATTTCTGAAACCTCCTCCAGCCCCTACGACCCTCCCTATCTCTGTAACCTCCTCCAGCCCCTACGACCCTCCCTATCTCTGCAACCTCCTCCAGCCCCTACAACCCTCCCTATCTCTGTAACCTCCTCCAGCCTCTACAACCCTCCCTATCTCTGTAGCCTCCTCCAGCCCCTACAACCCTCCCTATCTCTGCAACCTCCTCCAGCCCGTCCGACCCTCCCTATCTCTGCAACCTCCTCCAGCCACTACAACCCTCCCTATCTCTAACCTCCTCCAGCCCCTATGACCCTCCCTATCTCTGTAACCTCCTCCAGCCCCTATGACCCTCCCTATCTCTGTAACCTCCTCCAGCCTCTACAACCCTCCCTATCTCTGTTACCTCCTCCAGCCTCTACAACCCTCCCTATCTCTGTTACCTCCTCCAGCCTCTACAACCCTCCCTATCTCTGTAACCTACTCCAGCTCCTACATTCCTCCCTATCTCTGTAACCTCCTCCAGCCCCGACAACCCTCCCTATGTCTGGAACCTCCTACAACCCTTCCTATCTTTGCAACGTCCTCCAGCCCCTACAACCCTCCCTATCTCTGTAACCTCCTCCAGCCCCTACAACTCTCCTTATCTCTGTAACCTCCTCCAGCCTCTACAACCCTCCCTATCTCTGTAACCTCCTCCAGCCTCTACAACCCTCCCTATCTCTGTAACCTCCTCCAGCCTCTACAACCCTCCCTATCTCTGTAACCTCCTCCAGCCCCGAATGACCCTCCCTATCTCTGCAACCTCCTACAGCCCTCCCTATCTTTGTAACCTCCTCCAGCCCCTGCAACAAACCCTATCTCTGCAACCTCCTCCAGTCCCTACAACCCTCCCTATCTCTGTAATCTCCACCAGCCCCTACAACCCTCCCTATCTCTGTAACCTCCTCCAGCCTCTACAACCCTCCCTATCTCTGTAACCTCCTCCAGTCCCCGATAACCGTCCTTATCTCTGTTACCTCCTCCAGCCTCTACAACCCTCCCTATCTCTGTAACCTCCTCCAGCCCCTACAACCCTCCCTATCTCTGTATCCTCCTCCAGCCCCTATAACCCTCCCTTTCTCTGGAACCTCCTCCAGCCCCTTGACCCTCCCGATTATTGCAACCTCCTCCAGCCCCTACGACCCTCCCTATCTCTGTAACCTGCTCAAGCCCCTATGACCCTCCCGATCTCTGTAACTTCCTCCAGCCCCTATGACCCTCCCTATCTCTTAAACCTCCTCCAGCCTCTACAACCCTCCCTATCTCTGCAACCTCCTCCAGTCCCCGATAACCCTCCCCATCTCTGTAACCTCCTCCAGCCTCTACAACCCTCCCTATCTCTGTAACCTCCTCCAGCCCCTACAACACTCCCTATCTCTGTATCCTCCTCCAGCCCCTCCAGCCCTCTCTATCTCTGTAACCTCCTCCAGCCCCTACAACCCTCCCCATCTCTGTATGTTCCTCCAGCCCCCACAACCCTCCCTATCTCTGTAACCTCCTCCAGCCCTTACATCCCTCCCTATCTCTGCAACCTCTTCCAGCCCCAACGACCCTCTGTATCTCTGTAACCTCCTCCAGCCACGATGACCCGCCCTATTTCTGCAACCTCCTCCAGCCCGGATGACTTTCCCTATCTCTGTAACCTCCTCCAGCCCCTACAACCCTCCCTATCTCTGTAACCTCCTCCAGCCCCCATGACCCTCCCTATTTCTGAAACCTCCTCCAGCCCCTACGACCCTCCCTATCTCTGTAACCTCCTCCAGCCCCTACGACCCTCCCTATCTCTGCAACCTCCTCCAGCCCCTACAACCCTCCCTATCTCTGTAACCTCCTCCAGCCCCTACAACCCTCCCTATCTCTGTAACATCCTCCAGCCTCTACAACCCTCCCTATCTCTGTAACCTCCTCCAGCCCCTACAACCCTCCCTATCTCTGCAACCTCCTCCAGCCCGTCCGACCCTCCCTATCTCTGCAACCTCCTCCAGCCACTACAACCCTCCCTATCTCTAACCTCCTCCAGCCCCTATGACCCTCCCTATCTCTGTAACCTCCTCCAGCCCCTATGACCCTCCCTATCTCTGTAACCTCCTCCAGCCTCTACAACCCTCCCTATCTCTGTTACCTCCTCCAGCCTCTACAACCCTCCCTATCTCTGTAACCTACTCCAGCTCCTACATTCCTCCCTATCTCTGTAACCTCCTCCAGCCCCTACAACAATCCCTATCTCTGCAACCTCCTCCAGCCCGTCCGACCCTCCCTATCTCTGCAACCTCCTCCAGCCACTACAACCCTCCCTATCTCTAACCTCCTCCAGCCCCTATGACCCTCCCTATCTCTGTAACCTCCTCCAGCCCCTATGACCCTCCCTATCTCTGTAACCTCCTCCAGCCTCTACAACCCTCCCTATCTCTGTTACCTCCTCCAGCCTCTACAACCCTCCCTATCTCTGTAACCTACTCCAGCCCGTCCGACCCTCCCTATCTCTGCAACCTCCTCCAGCCACTACAACCCTCCCTATCTCTAACCTCCTCCAGCCCCTATGACCCTCCCTATCTCTGTAACCTCCTCCAGCCCCTATGACCCTCCCTATCTCTGTAACCTCCTCCAGCCTCTACAACCCTCCCTATCTCTGTTACCTCCTCCAGCCTCTACAACCCTCCCTATCTCTGTAACCTACTCCAGCTCCTACATTCCTCCCTATCTCTGTAACCTCCTCCAGCCCCTACAACAATCCCTATGTCTGGAACCTCCTACAACCCTTCCTATCTTTGCAACGTCCTCCAGCCCCTACAACTCTCCTTATCTCTGTAACCTCCTCCAGCCTCTACAACCCTCCCTATCTCTGTAACCTCCTTCAGCCTCTACAACCCTCCCTATCTCTGTAACCTCCTCCAGTCCCGAATGACCCTCCCTATCTCTGCAACCTCCTACAGCCCTCCCTATCTTTGTAACCTCCTCCAGCCCCTGCAACAAACCCCATCTCTGCAACCTCCTCCAGTCCCTACAACCCTCCCTATCTCTGTAATCTCCACCAGCCCCTACAACCCTCCCTATCTCTGTAACCTCCTCCAGCCTCTACAACCCTCCCTATCTCTGTAACCTCCTCCAGTCCCCGATAACCGTCCCTATCTCTGTTACCTCCTCCAGCCTCTACAACCCTCCCTATCTCTGTAACCTCCTCCAGCCCCTACAACCCTTCCTATCTTTGCAATCTGCTCCAGCCCCTACAACCCTCCCTATCTCTGTATCCTCCTCCAGCCTCTACAACCCTCCCTATCTGCAACCTCCTCCAGTCCCTGATAACCCTCCCCATCTCTGTAACCTCCTCCACCCTCTGCAACCCTCCCTATCTCTGTCACCTCCTCCAGTCCCCAATAACCTTCCCTATCTCTGTAACCTCCTCCAGCCCCGACAACACTCCCTATCTCTGTAACCTCCTACAGCCCCTACAACCCTCCCCATCTCTGTATCCTCCTCCAGCCCCCACAACCCTCCCTATCTCTGTAACCTCCTCCAGCCCTTACATCCCTCCCCATCTCTGTAACCTCCTCCAGCCCCTACAACACTCCCTATCTCTGTATCCTCCTCCAGCCCCTCCAGCCCTCTCTATCTCTGTAACCTCCTCCAGCCCCTACAACCCTCCCCATCTCTGTATGTTCCTCCAGCCCCCACAACCCTCCCTATCTCTGTAACCTCCTCCAGCCCTTACATCCCTCCCTATCTCTGCAACCTCTTCCAGCCCCAACGACCCTCTGTATCTCTGTAACCTCCTCCAGCCACGATGACCCGCCCTATTTCTGCAACCTCCTCCAGCCCGGATGACTTTCCCTATCTCTGTAACCTCCTCCAGCCCCTACAACCCTCCCTATCTCTGTAACCTCCTCCAGCCCCCATGACCCTCCCTATTTCTGAAACCTCCTCCAGCCCCTACGACCCTCCCTATCTCTGTAACCTCCTCCAGCCCCTACGACCCTCCCTATCTCTGCAACCTCCTCCAGCCCCTACAACCCTCCCTATCTCTGTAACCTCCTCCAGCCCCTACAACCCTCCCTATCTCTGTAACATCCTCCAGCCTCTACAACCCTCCCTATCTCTGTAACCTCCTCCAGCCCCTACAACCCTCCCTATCTCTGCAACCTCCTCCAGCCCGTCCGACCCTCCCTATCTCTGCAACCTCCTCCAGCCACTACAACCCTCCCTATCTCTAACCTCCTCCAGCCCCTATGACCCTCCCTATCTCTGTAACCTCCTCCAGCCCCTATGACCCTCCCTATCTCTGTAACCTCCTCCAGCCTCTACAACCCTCCCTATCTCTGTTACCTCCTCCAGCCTCTACAACCCTCCCTATCTCTGTAACCTACTCCAGCTCCTACATTCCTCCCTATCTCTGTAACCTCCTCCAGCCCCTACAACAATCCCTATCTCTGCAACCTCCTCCAGCCCGTCCGACCCTCCCTATCTCTGCAACCTCCTCCAGCCACTACAACCCTCCCTATCTCTAACCTCCTCCAGCCCCTATGACCCTCCCTATCTCTGTAACCTCCTCCAGCCCCTATGACCCTCCCTATCTCTGTAACCTCCTCCAGCCTCTACAACCCTCCCTATCTCTGTTACCTCCTCCAGCCTCTACAACCCTCCCTATCTCTGTAACCTACTCCAGCTCCTACATTCCTCCCTATCTCTGTAACCTCCTCCAGCCCCTACAACAATCCCTATGTCTGGAACCTCCTACAACCCTTCCTATCTTTGCAACGTCCTCCAGCCCCTACAACTCTCCTTATCTCTGTAACCTCCTCCAGCCTCTACAACCCTCCCTATCTCTGTAACCTCCTTCAGCCTCTACAACCCTCCCTATCTCTGTAACCTCCTCCAGTCCCGAATGACCCTCCCTATCTCTGCAACCTCCTACAGCCCTCCCTATCTTTGTAACCTCCTCCAGCCCCTGCAACAAACCCCATCTCTGCAACCTCCTCCAGTCCCTACAACCCTCCCTATCTCTGTAATCTCCACCAGCCCCTACAACCCTCCCTATCTCTGTAACCTCCTCCAGCCTCTACAACCCTCCCTATCTCTGTAACCTCCTCCAGTCCCCGATAACCGTCCCTATCTCTGTTACCTCCTCCAGCCTCTACAACCCTCCCTATCTCTGTAACCTCCTCCAGCCCCTACAACCCTCCCTATCTCTGTGTCCTCCTCCAGCCCCTATAACCCTCCCTTTCTCTGGAACCTCCTCCAGCCCCTTGACCCTCCCGATTATTGCAACCTCCTCCAGCCCCTACGACCCTCCCTATCTCTGTAACCTGCTCAAGCCCCTATGACCCTCCCGATCTCTGTAACTTCCTCCAGCCCCTATGACCCTCCCTATCTCTTAAACCTCCTCCAGCCTCTACAACCCTCCCTATCTCTGCAACCTCCTCCAGTCCCCGATAACCCTCCCCATCTCTGTAACCTCCTCCAGCCTCTACAACCCTCCCTATCTCTGTAACCTCCTCCAACCCCTACAACCCTCCCTATCACTGAAACCTCCTCCAGCTCCTCCAACCCTACCTATTTCCATAAACCCCTCCAGACCCTACAACCCTCCCTATCACTGAAACCTCCTTCAGTCTCGACAACCCTCCCTATCTCTGTAACCTCCTCCAGCCTGACAACACTCCGAGATCTCTGCCCTCCTCCAATTCCGCTCCACCATTGGCGGCCGTGCCTTCAGCTGCCTGGGGCCCTAAGCTCTGGAATTCCCTCCCTAAACCTCTCCACCTCACTCTCTCCTCCTTTCAGACCTCTTTGACCGAGCTTTTGGTCGCCCGTCCCTCATATCTCCTGATGTGGCTGGGGGTTAAATTTTGTTTGATAAGGCTCCAGTGAAACGCTTCGCGGATCTGGAAGTTGTTGATGGTTCCAGGCCTCTGTGGCACCCCAATGGTCACTGCATCCTTACCATTTCCTCCCTCCCATCCCCCTCGCTGACGACTGCCAACTTCTCTTTGACAGGACACTCACTTACCCTGCGGCTAATTGGCCATTAGTTGCACGAGCGGTAATTGTCACTGAAAGCCTCAGATATGATTAAATGATTCCGGAACATTCTGGGACATTACATCCGTCAGTTGACTCCTGTCGTCTGATTTAATTAGCTGAGCTCTCTCGCAGCATGACTGAAAACCACCAACGATGAAATCATTTTCTCGAAGGCAGAAAGGAGACTTGCATTGAGATAAACAACTTTCAGCGTGTGCACTGTGGTCAAGTGAGAAAGACAGCAAGCAAGATCCCACACACCGTGAGGTGATGAACTCCCAGATCATCTGTTATTTTAGTGATGTTGGTTGAGAGATAAATATCGGCCAACGGTGTCCTTGGGATCTTTCAGACCCCCCCCCCACTGAGAGGGCCTCGGGTTTAACGTCTCATCCTGAAAGACGGCACCTCTGACAGTGCGGCGCTCCCGCAGTACTGACCCTCCGACAGTGCGGCGCTCCCTCAGTACTGACCCTCCGACAATGCGGCGCTCCCTCAGTACTGGCCCTCCGACAGTGTGGCACTCCCTCAGTACTGACCCTCCGACAGTGTGGCACTCCCTCAGTACTGACCCTCCGACAGTGTGGCACTCCCTCAGTACTGATCCTCCGACAATGCGGCACTCCCTCAGTACTAACCCTCTGATGATGTGCTGCCCCTTCATTCAGTACTGGCAGTGGGGGAGGTGGGGGAGTTTCTGCAGGATGGAGCTCGACTCTCCGGCGTGGGACTTGAACCCATCAACTACTGACTCAGAGGTGAGAGTGAGACTGATTGAAACAAGGCAGATGGCAACAAATAAACTGCTCATGGCTCAGTAACTCATTTATTCGAGAGTGGAGACGGAACAGGTAATAGGGGCTGTACATCTGACAGGGCATTTCACAACCATACTACTGTCCAGCGGCAACAAGTAGCATTACACTGACTGAACACAAAACCCTGGTACAAAGTCACAGCGCAAATACTGGGGCATGGGGAAAGGCAATGGCCAGAAACTAAAGTAACTTTGCACAGTGGGAGTGAACGGGAAGGGGTTTGGTTCCATTGGGATTGTGTACAGTGGGAGTGAACGGGAAGGGGTTTGGGTCCATTGGGATTGTGTACAGTGGGAGTGAATGGGAAGGGGTTTGGGTCCATTGGGATTGTGTACAGTGGGAGTGAACGGGAAGGGGTTTGGGTCCATTGGGATTGTGTACAGTGGGAGTGAACGGGAAGGGGTTTGGGTCCATTGGGATTGTGTACAGTGGGAGTGAATGGGAAGGGGTTTGAGTCCATTGGGATTGTGTACAGTGGGAGTGACTGGGAAGGGGTTTGGGCCCATTGGGATTGTGTACAGTCGGAATGAATGGGAAGGGGTTTGGGTCCATTGGGATTGTGTACAGTGGGAGTGAACAGGAAGGGGTTTTTGTCCATTGGGATTGTGTACAATGGGATGAACGGGAAGGGGTTTGTGTTCATTGGGATTGTGTACAATGGGAGTGAATGGGAAGGAGTTTGGTCCATTGGGATTGTGTACAGTGGGAGTGAACGGGAAGGGGTTTGGGTCCATTGGGATTGTGTACAGTGGGAGTGAATGGGAGGGGTTTGGCTCCATTGGGATTGTGTACAGTGGGAGTGAATGGGAGGGTTTTGGGTCCATTGGGATTGTGTACAATGGGAGTGAACAGGCAGGGGTTTGTGTCCATAGGGATTGTGTACAATGGGAGTGAACAGGAAGTGGTTTGTGTCCATTGGGATTGTGTACAATGGGAGTGAACGGGAAGGCGTTTGTGTCCATTGGGATTGTCCACAATGGGAGTGAATGGGAAGGGGTTTGTGTCCATTGGGATTGTGTACAAATGGGAGTGAACGGGAAGGGTGTGAATGGGAAGGGTTTAGGTCCATTGGGATTGTTTTCAGTGGGAGTGAACAGGAAGGTGGTTGGGTCCATTGGGATAGTGTACAATGGGAGTGAATGGGAAGGGGTTTGGATCCGTTGGGATTGCGTACAGTGAGAGTGACTGGGAAGGGGTTTGGGTCCATTGGGTATGTGTACTGTGGGAGTGAACGGGAAGGGGTTTGGGTCCATTGGGATTGTGCATTGTGGGAGTGAACGGGAAGGGGTTTGGGTCCATTGGGATTGTGCATTGTGGGAGTGAACCAGAAGGGGTTTGGATCCATTGGGATTGTGTACAGTGAGAGTGACTGGGAAGGGGTTTGGATCCATTGGGATTGTGTACAGTGAGAGTGACTGGGAAGGGGTTTGGGTCCATTGGGATTGGGTACTGTGAGAGTGACTGGGAAGTGGTTTGTGTCCATTGGGATTGTGTACAATGGGAGTGAACGGGAAGGCGTTTGTGTCCATTGGAATTGTGTACAATGGGAGTGAACGGGAAGTGGTTCGTGTCCATTGGGATTGTGTACAGTGGGAGTGAACGGGAAGGCGTTTGTGTCCATTGGGATTGTGTACAATGGGAGTGAACGGGAAGTGGTTTGTGTCCATTGGGATTGTGTACAATAGGAGTGAACGGGAAGGGGTTTGTGTCCATTGGGATTGTGTACAATGGGAGTGAATGGGAAGGGTGTGAATGGGAAGGGTTTAGGTCCATTGGGATTGTTTTCAGTGGGAGTGAACAGGAAGGGGGTTGGGTCCATTTGGATTGTGTACAATGGGAGTGAACCGGAAGGGGTTTGTGTCCATTGGGATTATGTACAGTGGTAGTGAACGGGAAGGGGTTTGGCTCCATTGGGATTGTATACAGTTAGAGTGACTGGGAAGGGGTTTGGATCCATTGGGATTGGGTACTGTGAGGGTGACTGGGAAGGTGTTTGGGTCCACTGGGATTGTGTACTGTGGGAGTGAATGGGAAGGGGTTTGGATCCATTGGGATTGTGTACAGTGAGAGTGACTGGGAAGGTGTTTGGATCCATTAGGATTGTGTACAGTGAGAGTGACTGGGAAGGGGTTTGTGTCCATTGGGATTGTGTACAGTGGGAGTGAACGGGAAGGGGTTTGTGTCCATTGGGTGTGTGTAGAGTGGGAGTGAACAGGAAGGGGTTTACGTCCATTGGGATTGTGTATTGTGGGAGTGAATGAGAAAGGGTTTGGATCCATTGGGATTGTGTACTGTGGGAGTGACTGGGAAGGGGTTTGGGTCCATTGGGATTGTGTACAATGGGAGTGAACGGGAAAGGGGTTTGTGTCCATTGGGATTGTGTACAGTGGGAGTTAAAGGGAAAGGGGTTTGTGTCCATTGGGATTGTGTACAGTGGTAGTGAACGGGAAGGGTGTGAATGGGAAGGCTTTGGGTCCATTGGGCTGGTTTTCAGTGGGAGTGAACAGGAAGGGGGTTGGATCCATTGGGATTGTGTACAGTGTGAGTGAACGGGAAGGGGTTTGTGCCCATTGGGATTGCGTACAGTGGGAGTTAAAGGGAAAGTGGTTTGTGTCCATTGGGATTGTGTACAGTGGGAGTGACTGGGAAGGGGTTTGTGTCCATTTAGATTGTGTACAGTGGGAGTGAATGGGAAGGGGTTTGTGTCCATTGGGATTGTGTACAGTGGGAGTTAAAGGGAAAGTGGTTTGTGTCCATTGGGATTGTGTACAGTGGGAGTTCAAGGGAAAGGGGATTGTGTCCATTGGGATTGTGTACAGTGGGAGTGAACGGGTAAGGGGTTTGTGTCCATTGGGATTGTGTACAATGGGAGTGTATGGGAAGGGGTTTGTGTCCATTGGGATTGTGTTCAATGGGAGTGAATGGGAAGGGGTTTGTGTCCATTGGGATTGTGTACATTGGGAGTGAACGGATAAGGGGTTTGTGTCCATTGGGATTGTGTACAATGGGAGTGAATGGGAAGGGGTTTGTGTCCATTGGGATTGAGTTCAATGGGAGTGAATGGGAAGGGGTTTGTGTCCATTGGGATTGCGTGCAGTGAGAGTGACTGGGAAGGGGTTTGGGTCCATTGGGATTGTGTACAGTGGGAGTGAACGGGAAGGGGTTTGTGTCCATTGGGATTATGTACAGTGGTAGTGAACGGGAAGGGGTTTGGCTCCATTGGGATTGTGTATTGTGGGAGTGAACGGGAAGGGGTTTGGATCCATTAGGATTGTATACAGTTAGAGTCACTGGGAAGGGGTTTGGATCCATTGGGATTGGGTACTGTGAGAGTGACTGGGAAGGTGTTTGGGTCCACTGGGATTGTGTACTGTGGGAGTGAATGGGAAGGGGTTTGGATCCATTGGGATTGTGTACAGTGAGAGTGACTGGGAAGGGGTTTGGGTCCATTGGTATTGTGTAGAGTGGAAGTGAATGGGAAGGGGTTTGGGTCCAGTGGGATTGTGTACAGTGGGAGTGAATGGGAAGGGGTTTGTGCCCATTGGGATTGTGTACAGTGGGAGTGAACGGGAAAGGGGTTTGTGTCCATTGGGATTGTGTACAGTGGGAGTTAAAGGGAAAGGGGTTTGTGTCCATTGGGATTGTGTACAGTGGGAGTGAACGGGAAGGGTGTGAATGGGAAGGCTTTGGGTCCATTGGGATTGTTTTCAGTGGGAGTGAACAGGAAGGGGGTTGGATCCATTGGGATTGTGTACAATGGGAGTTAACGGGAAAGGGGTTTGTGTCCATTGGGATTGTGTACAGTGGGAGTTAAAGGGAAAGGGGTTTGTGTCCATTGGGATTGTGTACAGTGGGAGTGAACGGGAAGGGTGTGAATGGGAAGGCTTTGGGTCCATTGGGATTGTTTTCAGTGGGAGTGAACAGGAAGGGGGTTGGATCCATTGGGATTGTGTACAATGGGAGTTAACGGGAAAGGGGTTTGTGTCCATTGGGATTGTGTACAGTGGGAGTTAAAGGGAAAGGGGTTTGTGTCCATTGGGATTGTGTACAGTGGGAGTGAACGGGAAGGGTGTGAATGGGAAGGCTTTGGGTCCATTGGGATTGTTTTCAGTGGGAGTGAACAGGAAGGGGGTTGGATCCATTGGGATTGTGTACAATGGGAGTTAACGGGAAAGGGGTTTGTGTCCATTGGGATTGTGTACAGTGGGAGTTAAAGGGAAAGGGGTTTGTGTCCATTGGGATTGTGTACAGTGGGAGTTAAAGGGAAAGGGGTTTGGGTCCATTGGGATTGTGTACAATGGGAGTGAACGGGAAAGGGGTTTGTGTCCATTGGGATTGTGTACAGTGGGAGTTAAAGGGAAAGGGGTTTGTGTCCATTGGGATTGTGTACAGTGGGAGTGAACGGGAAGGGTGTGAATGGGAAGGCTTTGGGTCCATTGGGATTGTTTTCAGTGGGAGTGAACAGGAAGGGGGTTGGATCCATTGGGATTGTGTACAATGGGAGTTAACGGGAAAGTGGTTTGTGTCCATTGGGATTGTGTACAGTGGGAGTTAAAGGGAAAGTGGTTTGTGTCCATTGGGATTGTGTACAGTGGGAGTGAACGGGAAGGGGTTTGTGCCCATTTGGATTGTGTACAATGGGAGTGAACGGGAAAGGGGTTTGTGTCCATTGGGATTGTGTACAGTGGGAGTTAAAGGGAAAGTGGTTTGTGTCCATTGGGATTGTGTACAGTGGGAGTTCAAGGGAAAGGGGATTGTGTCCATTGGGATTGTGTACAGTGGGAGTGAACGGGAAGGGTGTGAATGGGAAGGGCTTGGGTCCATTGGGATTGTTTTCAGTGGGAGTGAACAGGAAGGGGGTTGGATCCATTGGGATTGTGTACAGTGGGAGTGAATGGGAAGGGGTTTGTGCCCATTGGGATTGTGTACAGTGGGAGTGAACGGGAAGGGTGTGAATGGGAAGGGCTTGGGTCCATTGGGATTGTTTTCAGTGGGAGTTCAAGGGAAAGGGGATTGTGTCCATTGGGATTGTGTACAGTGGGAGTGAACGGGAAGGGTGTGAATGGGAAGGGCTTGGGTCCATTGGGATTGTTTTCAGTGGGAGTGAACAGGAAGGGGGTTGGATCCATTGGGATTGTGTACAGTGGGAGTGAATGGGAAGGGGTTTGTGCCCATTGGGATTGTGTACAATGGGAGTGAACGGGAAAGGGGTTTGTGTCCATTGGGATTGTGTACAGTGGGAGTGAACGGGAAGGGTGTGAATGGGAAGGGCTTGGGTCCATTGGGATTGTTTTCAGTGGGAGTGAACAGGAAGGGGGTTGGATCCATTGGGATTGTGTACAGTGGGAGTGAATGGGAAGGGGTTTGGCTCCATTGGGATTGTGTACAGTGGGAGTGAATGGGAAGGGGTTTGGGTCCATTGGGATTGTTTTCAGTGGGAGTGAACAGGAAGGGAGTTGGATCCATTGGGATTGTGTACAGTGGGAGTGAATGGGAAGGGGTTTGTGTCCATTGGGATTGTGTGCAGTGGGAGTTAAAGGGAAAGTGGTTTGTGTCCATTGGGATTGTGTACAGTGGGAGTTCAAGGGAAAGGGGATTGTGTCCATTGGGATTGTGTACAATGGGAGTGAACGGGAAGGGTGTGAATGGGAAGGGTTTGGGTCCATTGGGATTGTTTTCAGTGGGAGTGAACAGGAAGGGGGTTGGATCCATTGGGATTGTGGACAGTGGGAGTGAATGAGAAGGAGTTTGTGTCCATTAGGATTGTGTACAATGGGAGTGAACGGGAAGGGGTTTGTGTCCATTGGGATTGTGTACAGTGGGAGTGAATGGGAAGGGGTTTGTGTCCATTGGGATTGTGTACAATGGGAGTGAATGGGAAGGGGTTTGTGTCCATTGGGAATGTGTTCACTGGGAGTGAATGAGAAGGAGTTTGTGTCCATTGGGATTGTGTTCAATGGGAGTGAACGGGAAGGGGTTTGTACTGTTCCCAGTTAAATGTTCCCATTGTCAGTCTCTAATTTCGCTATCTGTGTGGTGCTTTGCTCTTGGCTCTTGGCCACCCGCAGGATTTGGTGGCTCTGCCGGCATGCCTCTATGGCCGAATAGCCCAGCCGCCAGCTATGGCTTCCCCACCAAGAATGGTGTGAGACAGGGAGAAGTAACCCACCAACATCCGAGGCCATGGCCAGGGGACTGAAGCCTCCGGGAGAGGATGCTGGTGGGGTGGGGGGAAGGTGAGCTGCAGAGCCAGACAGGAGGGAATCAAATGAATATTTGCACATCTGCTAAATCACGTCAGGTCCAAAGTCCAGACTGGCTTAAGCATTCTGTCTCCCTGCCTATCCAGCTATGTTGCGGTTGTCGGGCTCCCTCCCCTCTCCCTGTTTTACTCCTCCCTTTGCCTGTGATGTCAGGCACCCTCCTCCTCAATCCCTGCCTTATCTGGGCACTTTTATCTTGCATTGCCATTCTCTCCCTCTCTCCTCGCTGGCTTCCTTCTCCGCCCCCGGGCAGCCTCATTCGATCGAAGGATGATGGGCCTGGGTGTGTGCTCCCTCTACCTTGCCACCTGCATCGCCCTCAGCTCCTTCGAGGCAGCCAAGAGTAAGGTAAGCCACGTTAAAACACACGCAAGAACAGGGGGAGAAGCCTGGCTCCGACTGCAGCATGCCCTTGAGTCAAAATCTGCAGGGCTGTGCATCTGTCTTCCATTTGCACCAAACTGCTGATCAATGGCTGCTGTCCACAGTTCTGAAATGTACAGGCTGTTATCTCCTGCCAAAATGATCATTTATATTTCCTCTGCTTCATACTTATAATGCATCACAGATTCTGCTACCATCTCTCTCTCTCTCTGCCTGCCTCAATTCCTCTGTCTGTCTCTTTCCCTCTGCCTTTCTCCCTCCCCCCCCCTCTCTCTCTCTCACACACTGTCTCTCTCCCTTTCTGTCTGTCTTTCCCTCTATCTCTGCCTCTCCCCTTGTCTATCCTCTCCCTCTCTACTTCATCTCTCTGTCTCTTTTTCCATCTCTCCTTTCTTTATCTCTTTCCCTCTCTCTGCCTCTGTCTCTCTCCATCTCCTCTGCCTCCTCTCTCTCTCTCTCTTTCCCTCTGTCTCTCACAGTCTCTCTCTCTCCCTTTCCGTCTGTCTTTCCCTCTCTGTCTCTGCCTCTCCCCTTGTCTGTCCTCTACCTCTCTGCTTCATCTCTCTCTTTTTCCATCTCTCCTTTATCTCTTTCCCTCTCACTGCCTCCTCTCTCTCTCTTTCCCTCTGTCTCTCAGCCCTTCTATACACATGCAACTCGACTTGCAGCTATTTTCAGAGGGATTTCAACTGCAAATTCCAGAGAGAAGGTGGCAAGAAATGTCGAACACTTTAGGCATTTTTTTTTTCTAGAAAGAATCTCTGGTCATATCACAGCACAATGGCGAGGGTCCCGTTTAAGGCGTTTGACAGGTGCCTATTCATCCTTGTTTAAAATGCTGGAGAAAATTTTGCATGTTTTGTCTAACATTACAAAAGAGATCGATCAAAACCCAGCCTCAAAAATTTCCAATTAAGGAATTTGACCCTTTGCCAATCGATTGAAACATCGAGTGAGATGGAACACTGCGAAATAGAAAAAAGAATTATTCCATAATTCCGATTTGTTTAATTGCTTTGGTGTTTTGTTTCCCTATTTTTCCCATAAGAGTAATTCAACAGCATCAGTCAATGAAATGAAAACTGCATGATGCTTTAATGGGAGTGGAAATGGGTTGCAAACTGCTTGATTAAAAAAGAATATTTTTTGAAGCTTTGAGTCTCTCTGTATCACAATTACCCTGCTTGTTTATCACTGCCTTCCTGCCTCTCTATTTGTCTTTCTATCTCTCTCCTGTCACCCACTATCTTGCTCTCCTCTTAAACACTGCCTGGCATCCCGACACCCACCGTATCTCTGTCTCTCATCTGTCTCTCCCACCCACCGCCACCCCCCCCCCCCCACCCCCGCCGCCCCCTCTCTCTCTGGCTCTCCCTCTATTTCTCGCTGTCTGTCTCTGTGTATCTCTCTCTCTGTCCCACTCTCTCTCTCAGACCCTCTACATCCCTCTATTTGGGCGTATTTTCTGGTTTCTTTACTGCCTCCCCCCAGCCCTGAACCAATCAAAGATTGAAAACCCCGTACTGTACCTGTCCTGGGAGTGTTTGATGGGGGATAGTGTAGAGGGAGCTTTACTCTGTATCTAACCCCCGTGCTGTACCTGTCCTGGGAGTGTTTGATGGGGACAGTGTAGAGGGAGCTTTACTCTGTATCAAACCCCCGTACTGTACCTGTCCTGGGGAGTGTTTGATGGGGACAGTGTAGAGGGAGCTTTACTCTGTATCAAACCCCCGTACTGTACCTGTCCTGGGGAGTGTTTGATGGGGACAGTGTAGAGGGAGCTTTACTCTGTATCAAACCCCCGTACTGTACCTGTCCTGGGAGTGTTTGATGGGGACAGTGTAGAGGGAGCTTTACTCTGTATCAAACCCCCATACTGTCCCTGTCCTGGGAGTGTTTGATGGGGACAGTGTAGAGGGAGCTTTACTCTGTATCAAACCCCCATACTGTCCCTGTCCTGGGAGTGTTTGATGGGGACAGTGTCGAGGGAGCTTTACTCTGTATCTAACCCCCGTACTGTCCCTGTCCTGGGGAGTGTTTGATGGGGACAGTGTAGAGGGAGCTTTACTCTGTATCAAACCCCCGTGCTGTCCCTGTCCTGGGGAGTGTTTGGTTCTGATTCCAGGTGAACGAGGGAATGTAATCGTGTCCTCTTCAGCACTCAAGCCGATCAAAAATGTAAATTCTTGGACTAACAGTTCCGGGAATGGGAAGGAAATCTTCCCGGCTGTCAAAGGGTTAATGGCCAGGCATTGCAGCTCACACCTTGGGTAAACATAATTAAAAAAGATGGATTTGTTTTTTTTCCAGTACCTTCCGGTACATTCTGCTCGGGCTTGCGAGAGAAAGCGAGACACCCGGAGAAAATTAGTCACGTATTGCTAATGGAAAATGGAGAGAAATATTTGATTAAGCCCTTGAACTCTGATTTCATTACCTGCCTTCCTGTCTGTTTCTGTTAATACAACGGCAACTGGTTTGGACAAGCGGCTATTTTTCAGCGACACATCGAATGTTACAGCGCAGTCGGAGGCCATTCAGCCCTTTGTGCCTGTGCTGGCTCTTTGAAAGTGCGATCCAAATAATTCCACTCCCCTCCTGCTCTATCTCAATATCCCTGTAAATTTTTCCTCCTCCTGTATTTCCCCAACTCCCCTTTTGAAAGTTACTATTGAATCTGCTTCCACCGCCCTTTCAGGCAGCGCGTTCCAGATCACAACAACTCACTGCGTCAAAACAAATTCTCCTCCTCTCCCCCCTCTGGTTCTTTTCCCCGATTATCTTCAATCTGTGTCCCTCTGGTTACCGACCCTCCCGCCACTTTCGGTCCGTCTTGCAAATTCTTAATTAATATTCTAACACTGCTCATTAATACTTCAGTTCTCCATTGGGTTGTTCAGTTCTTCCCCGTTAAATGAAATAACTGACACGGAATCTGTCCCCCCGACAGGCATCCGACGTCGCGCCGTCCGCCCCCTCCCCGCCCCCCCCCCTTTCTCGAGTGCCCAGTCGCGATTGTCGGAAGGGTATTCGACCACAGGGTGCATCGCAGGCTGCACTCAGTTCCGCCCTTGCCCTGATTTCCACACACTCACACGGTCGGGCCAGTCGGTGATTCGGAACAGGGTGCCCCGGGGCAACCAACCCCCTGCCTCCACAATATCACCCCCCCCAACCCCAGGTCCAAGCAGCCGGCGGAGATCCTCAGCACAGACTGGGCGACCCACCGGGGCCATTTTTGCGCGCGCTCACGTAGCCCACCCGAGGACGTTGCCTAACACAGCCCAACTTTAAGTCAACAGGCAGTGAAGGAACAGGCGAAACAGTTCCAAGTCAGGATGGTGTGTGACTTGGAGGGGAACTTGCAGGTGGTGATGTTCCCATGCGTCTGCTGCCCTTGTCCTTCTAGTTGGTAGAGGTCACGGGTTTGGAAGGTGCTGTCTAAGGAGCCTTGGTGCGTTGCTGCAGTGCATCTTGTAGATGGTACACACTGCTGTCACTGTGCGTCGGTGGGAGATGCTTAGGGCTCATTTTGGATGTTTTTCTTCTCAAATTAAAGCACTTATTGAATTCACATTCCCTTTCTGGAATAAACAAAAACTCACATTTATATAGTGCCTTTAACGTACTAACATATAAACCCTGCCCCCCGTCAAGGTGCTTCACAGGAGTGTAAATCAGACAGAATTTCACCCAGACGAGATATCGGGGACGGGCGACCAAAAGCTCGGTCAAAGAGGTCGGTTTTAAGCAGCGTCTTAAAGGAGGAGAGAGAGAGGCGGAGAGGTTTAGGGAGGGAATTCCAGAGCTCAGGGCCCCAGGCAGCTGAAGGCACGGCCGCCAATGGTGGAGCGATGGGAATCGGGGGATGATCAAGAGGCCGGAATTGGAGGAGGGCAGAGATCTCGGAGGGTCGTAGGGGCTGGAGGAGGTTGCAGAGATAGGGAGGGTTGTAGGGTCTGGAGGAGGTTACAGAGATAGGGAGGGTTGTAGGGGCTGGAGGAGGTTAGAGAGATCGGGTGTTTTGTAGGGACTGGAGGAGGTTTCAGAGATAGGGAGGGTTGTCGGGATGGAGGAGGTTACAGAGATAGGGAGGGTTGTCGGGATGGAGCAGGTTACAGAGATAGGGAGGGTTGTCGGGGCTGGAGGAGGTTACAGAGATAGGGAGGGTTGTAGGGGCTGGAGGAGGTTACAGAGAGAGGGAGGGTTGTAGGGGCTGGAGGAGGTTACAGAGATAGGGAGGGTTGCAGGGGCTGGAGGAGGTTACAGAGATAGGGAGGGTTGTAGGGGCTGGAGGAGGTTACAGAGATAGGGAGGGTTGTCGGGGCTGGAGGAGGTTACAGAGATAGGGAGTGTTGTAGGGGCTGGAGGAGGTTACAGAGATAGGGAGGGTTGTAGGGGCTGGAGGAGGTTACAGAGATAGGGAGGGTTGTAGGGGCTGGAGGAGGTTACAGAGATAGGGAGGGTTGGAGGGGCTGGAGGAGGTTACAGAGATAGGGAGGGTTGTAGGGACTGGAGGAGGTTACAGAGATAGGGAGGGTTGCAGGGCTGGCGGAGGTTACAGAGATAGGGAGGGTTGTAGGGGCTGGAGGAGGTTACAGAGATAGGGAGGGTTGTAGGGGCTGGAGGAGGTTACAGAGATAGGGAGGGATTGTAGGGGCTGGAGGAGGTTACAGAGATAGGGAGGGTTGTAGGGGCTGGAGGAGGTTACAGAGATAGGGAGGGTTGTAGGGGCTGGAGGAGGTTACAGAGATAGGGAGGGTTGTAGGGGCTGGAGGAGGTTACAGAGATAGGGAGGGTTGTAGGGGCTGGAGGAGGTTACAGAGATAGGGAGGGTTGTAGGGCTGGAGGAGGTTACAGAGATAGGGAGGGGTTGTAGGGGCTGGAGGAGGTTACAGAGATAGGGAGGATTGTAGGGGCTGGAGGAGGTTACAGAGATAGGGAGGGTTGTAGTGGCTGGAGGAGGTTACAGAGATAGGGAGGGTTGTCGGGGCTGGAGGAGGTTACAGAGATAGGGAGGGGTTGTAGGGGCTGGAGGAGGTTACAGAGATAGGGAGTGTTGTAGGGGCTGGAGGAGGTTGCAGAGATAGGAAATGTTGTAGGGGCTGGAGGAGGTTACAGAGATAGCGAGTGTTGTAGGGGCTGGAGGAGGTTACAAAGATAGGGAGGGTTGTAGTGGCTGGAGGAGGTTACAGAGATAGGGAGGGTTGTAGGGGCTGGAGGAGTTTACAGAGATTGGGAGGGTTGCAGGGGCTGGAGGAGGTTACAGAGATAGGGAGGGTTGCAGAGAGCTGGAGGAGGTTACAGAGATAGGGAGGGTTGCAGGGGCTGGAGGAGGTTACAGAGATAGGGAGTGTTGTAGGGGCTGGAGGAGGTTACAGAGATAGGGAGGGTTGTAGGGGCTGGAGGAGGTTACAGAGATCGGGAGGGTTGTCTGGGCTGGAGAAGGTTACAGAGATAGGGAGAGTTGTAGGGGCTGGAGGAGGTTACAGAGATAGGGAGGGTTGTAGGGGCTGGAGGAGGTTACAGAGATAGGGAGGGTTGTCTGGGCTGGAGAAGGTTACAGAGATAGGGAGGGTTGTAGGGGACTGGAGGAGGTTACAGAGATAGGGAGAGTTGTAGGGGCTGGAGGAGGTTACAGAGATAGGGAGGGTTGTAGGGGCTGGAGAAGGTTGCAGAGATAGGGAGGGTTGTCTGGGCTGGAGGAGGTTACAGAGATAGGGAGGGTTGTAGGGGCTGGAGGAGGTTGCAGAGATAGGGAGGGTTGTCTGGGCTGGAGGAGGTTACAGAGATAGGGAGGGTTGTAGGGGCTGGAGGAGGTTACAGAGATAGGGAGGGTTGTAGGGGCTGGAGGAGGTTGCAGAGATAGGGAGGGTTGTAGGGGCTGGAGAAGGTTGCAGAGATAGGGAGGGTTGTCTGGGCTGGAGGAGGTTACAGAGATAGGGAGGGTTGTCGGGGCTGGAGGAGGTTACAGAGATAGGGAGGGTTGTAGGGGCTGGAGAAGGTTGCAGAGATAGGGAGGGTTGTCTGGGCTGGAGGAGGTTACAGAGATAGGGAGGGTTGTAGTGGCTGGAGGAGGTTGCAGAGATAGGGAGGGTTGTCTGGGCTGGAGGAGGTTACAGAGATAGGGAGGGTTGTCTGGGCTGGAGAAGGTTACAGAGATAGGGAGGGTTGTAAGAGGTTACAGAGATAGGGAGCAGGGCGAGGGGCCATGGAGGGATTTGAACACGAGGATGTGAATTTTAGGAGGTGTTGCTGTACTGGGAGCCAATGTAGATCATTAAGCACAAGGGGTGACGGGGGGAACGGGACTCGGTGCGAGTTAGGACACGGGGGCAGCAGAGTTTTGGAGTCTCGGAGACTGGGCAGGAGAGCTCCAGATTAGACGGGTCTGGAGGTGACCAAGGCACAGGTGAGGGTTTCAGCAGACAATCAGCTGTGGCAGGGGTCGAGAATCAGACGAAAAATGTCACTTTTTTTGCTTGAGACAACCTTTAAGTATAAAAGCGGAAACCAGGGAATCTGACTCCTTCACATCGAGATACAACACAAATGTCAAAAGCATACACTAGGGGAAACAGGAGGAGGCCATTCAGCCCCTCTCCAGCCTGCTACACAGGGTGATTATTACACAGCAGGGGCATAAATAATGCACCGAATTGAATTTCCATAGTCTCACACACCACCTCAGGCTGCTGCCAATCAAGGAGTGGTCACGGCTGTAATGTAGGAACGTGCGCACAGCAAGATCCCACAAGCAGCAATGTGATGAATGCCCCGGATCATCATTTTTTGTTTGGTGATGTTGGTTGATGGATAAATATTGGGGTCCCAGGACACCGGGGGGACCTCCCTCCCCCCAGCCCTGCCTCCCTTCTTCCAATAGTGACCGTGGGATCTTTTACATCCACCTGAGAGGGCAGACGGGGGCCTCGGGTTTAACGTCTCATCCTGAAAGACGGCCCCTTCGACAGTGCGGCACTCCCCCAGTACTGACCCTCCGACAGTGCGGCGCTCCCTCAGTACTGACCCTCCGACAGTGCGGTGCTCCCTCAGTACTGACCCTCCGACAGTGCGGTGCTCCCTCAGTACTGACCCTCCGACAGTGCGGAGCTCCCTCAGTACTGACCCTCCGACAATGCGGCACTCCCTCAGAACTGACCCTCCGACAGTGCGGCGCTCCCTCAGTACTGACCCTCCGACAGTGCGGAGCTCCCTCAGTACTGACCCTCCGACAGTGCGGAGCTCCCTCAGTACTGACCCTCCGACAGTGCAGTGCTCCCTCATTACTGACCCTCTGACAGTGCAGCGCTCCCTCATTACTGACCCTCTGACAGTGCAGCACTCCCTCAGTACTGACCCCTTCCTCAGTACTGGCCCTGGGGGGTGGGGGATGGGGGTCAGTGTCGTGCCTGGTTTTCGAGTCTCTTGGTTGGGTGCTCTGACTCAGAGGCGAGGGTGAGTGCCGCTGAAATGAGCATCTAAGTGGCGATGATAACAGTGAGTCCCAGATTCCATGGCTACAGTTGCTTTGGTTTCCAAGGAGGTTGGAACAGCCAATCATGCTGGGCGAGATTGACCCTATAATTTATTTGTTTGTCAATTGATCTGCTTGCTGCTGAAATCAAAGTCCCTTTCCTGCATCCCGTCTGTTCAGAGCAGGTTGCCTGGTGACCAGAAAAGTGCGACCCTTTCGTAAGCTACAGATTTAACCCCTGGGCTGCTGCAGCCCTTTAAATACTGCAGCCCGGGGGAGTGAGGGTGTTTCGTGATTTAAAGGCTTATCTTTACCCACTGGTCAGGTCCCTTTGTTATCAAGACACCTGCTCTGCATTTACACAGCCTCTTGACCTTTCTGCATGAGCCGTTAAACCTATGGTGCTCCCTCAGTACTGACCCTCCGACAGTGCGGCGCTCCCTCAGTACTGACCCTCCGACAGTGCGGCGCTCCCTCAGTACTGACCCTCCGACAGTGCGGCGCTCTCTCAGTACTGACCCTCCGACAGTGCGGCGCTCTCTCAGTACTGACCCTCCGACAGTGCGGCACTCCCTCAGTACTGACCCTCCGACAGTGCGGCGCTCCCTCAGTACTGACCCTCCGACAGTGCGGCGCTCCCTCAGTACTGACCCTCCGACAGTGCGGCACTCCCTCAGTACTGACCCTCCGACAGTGCGGCGCTCCCTCAGTACTGACCCTCCGACAGTGCGGCGCTCCCTCAGTACTGACCCTCCGACAGTGCGGCGCTCCCTCAGTACTGACCCTCCGACACTGCGACACTCCTGGCTCGGGGTGGGGTGGGACATTCTTGGATTTTCTACTCTCCTCCACTGCTCTCTCCCTCCTCTGCTGAAGGGGAGCTGCTTCCACTCTCTAACTCTCTCTCTCTCTCTCTCTCCTTTAGACGCTGGCGGCCGTCTCGAGGGTCTCGGCAGACGAGGAGCCCGGAGTGGTCGTGGCCAGGTACCGCCGGGATGCGCTGCCCTACGAGGGGGAGATGTTCGCCTACCCGCCGAGCGATACCGGCCTCAACGAGGCCTACTACCCCAAGCTGGCGAGCGAGGCCGCCCTGGCCCGGCTGGGCCTCGGGCCCAGGGAGCGGGAGCAGATGGAGAGGCTGGGCCTGGCGCTGAGCGGGGCCGAGAAGCCGGCCAGGTTGGGGCCGGAGGGCGACGAGAGACTGGGCCAGGCCCTGCAGCAGCTGATGGAGGACAGCCGGCGGCGTGACCAGGAGGCGGCCTACTTGTCCAACCTGCTGCGGGCCTGGAACGAGCTGAGCCAGCCCGAGGCCTACCCGGCCGAGGCCGACCCCCGCGACAGCTACCCCGACTACGACGAGCTGGCGCCCGTCAGGCAGGCCGCCAACCGCCGGCCCCCCGAGCTGGGTCGCTATGGCAACCGGGAGGCGGCCTACAACACGCCCGCGAGGCCTGACCTGGAGGAGCCGACGGACGGAGGCAGGGAGGTGCAGGAGCAGGTCATGCGCTACCTGGTGGGCCGCATCCTGGCCGACATGGACGCCAACGCCGACTACCCCAGGCCACCCAGGCTGGTCAAGCGCGACCTCCGCTCCCTGGCCGAGCCAAGGCCCAAGGCCTACGCGGGGGCCAGGCGGGTGAGGAGGGCCCTGGACAAGGGCGCGGGCCGAGCCAACCTGGTCCGGGTCAAGCGGCTGGGCAGCGGTGCTGAGGGCGAGGGGGAGGAAGAGGAGAATGAGGTGGTGGAGGAGGACGATGTGGACAACTACCTCGTCCAAGCCCCCAACGAGGCCCAGGTGCCTGTGAGCCTCCAGCGGATGAAGAGAATAGACGGGCAGTTCCAAGAGCCGGGCACGCCCGCCCGAAGCAGGCGCTACGCCAGCTACCAGGGGCCAGAGCACGTCATCAGGTTCCTGCCCGATTAAGCTCTGCCAACAAGCTCTGAAAAAAAAATGTCAAATGGCGAATTAAAACAAAAATCAAGGGGTGGGGAGGGGAGTTGAGGTGCTCCCAAATCTTTAATGGAGGCAATTTGTATCTGGTTCTGTGTTTTCCAGTTCATCTCTGTCCTGTGATACTGGCTATTCCACCGCAGAACCTCACGGTCGAATAGTCCCGCGTGCTCACACCATCTTGTGTACAGTGATGTTTGTTATAAATAAAGTGAGCTGCTGCATTCGCACTTGACACTGTTTCAGCTGTGATCCTTTCGTTCCGTCTCGCTTTGCGGCACGTGGTTCGGGGGTTGGGAGAGGGGACGGCGGCCCCCAAGGGTTCAAAGATCTACCAGAAACGGCACCGGGCGTTGAAGAGCTCGATGGGGCAAGACTGCGGATACTTGTCCCCTTGAGTGTAGAAGGTCGAGGTGGGGGGGGGGGGGGGAGGGAGATGATACAGGAGTTTGAAGCGTTTAAAATGAATCGATCGGGTCAATACAGAGAAACTATTTCCTCTGGGGAGGGCAGAGTCTAGAACGAGGGGCAGGACCTTAAAGTTAGAGCCAGGCTGTTAAAATACAGATCAGCCGTAACCTAACTGAGTGGGGTAGCAGGCTCAAGGGCTGAATGGCCTCCCGTTCCTGTGTAACCGGCTCGAGTGCGGCGCTCCCTCAGTACTGACCCTCAGTATCTATCTACTCTTGTCCAGGCCACTCATGATTTTGAATGCCTCCATCAAATCACCTCTCAGCCTTCTCTTCAAGGAAAACAGTCCTAACTTTTTTTTTTAAGAAAAGAAAAATTAGAATTAGAATTAGAACATTACAGCGCAGTACAGGCCCTTCGGCCCTCGATGTTGCGCCGACCTGTGAAACCATCTGACCTACACTATTCCATTTTCATCCATATGTCTATCCAATGACCACTTAAATGCCCTTAAAGTTGGCGAGTCTACTACTGTTGCAGGCAGGGCGTTCCACGCCCCTACTACTCTCTGAGTAAAGAAACTACCTCTGACATCTGTCCTATATCTATCACCCTCAACTTAAAGCTATGTCCCCTCGTGTTTGCCATCACCATCCGAGGAAAAAGACTCTCACTATCCACCCTGTCCAACCCTCTGATTATCTTATATGTCTCTATTAAGTCACCTCTCCTCCTCCTTCTCTCCAACGAAAACAACCTCAAGTCCCTCAGCCTTTCCTCGTAAGACCTTCCCTCCATACCAGGCAACATCCTAGTAAATCTCCTCTGCACCCTTTCCAAAGCTTCGACATCCTTCCTATAATGCGGTGACCAGAACTGCATGCAATACTCCAGGTGCGGTCTCACCAGAGTTTTGTACAGCTGCAGCATGACCTCGTGGCTCCGAAACTCGATCCCCCTACTAATAAAAGCTAACACACCATATGCCTTCTTAACAGCCCTATTAACCTGGGTGGCAACTTTCAGGGATTTATGCACCTGGACACCAAGATCTCTCTGTTCATCTACACTACCAAGAATCTTCCCATTAGCCCAGTACTCTGCATTCCTGTTACTCCTTCCAAAGTGAATCACCTCACACTTTTCCGCATTAAACTCCATTTGCCATCTCTCAGCCCAGCTCTGCAGCCTATCTATGTCCCTCTGTACCCTACAACATCCTTCGGCACTATCCACAACTCCACCGACCTTCGTGTCATCCGCAAATTTACTAACCCACCCTTCTACACCCTCTTCCAGGTCATTTATAAAAATGACAAACAGCAGTGGCCCCAAAACAGATCCTTGCGGTACACCACTAGTAACTAAACTCCAGGATGAACATTTGCCATCAACCACCACCCTCTGTCTTCTTTCAGCTAGCCAATTTCTGATCCAAAGCTCTAAATCACCTTCAACCCCATACTTCTGTATTTTCTGCAATAGCCTACCATGGGGAACCTTATCAAACGCCTTACTGAAATCCATATACACCACATCCACTGCTTTACCCTCATCCACCTGTTTGGTCACCTTCTCGAAAAACTCAATAAGGTTTGTGAGGCACGACCTACCCGTCACAAAACCGTGCTGACTATCTCTAATGAACTTATTCTTTTCAAGATGATTATAAATCCTGTCTCTTATAACCTTTTCCAACATTTTACCCACAACCGAAGTAAGGCTCACAGGTCTATAATTACCAGGGCTGTCTCTACTCCCCTTCTTGAACAAGGGGACAACATTTGCTATCCTCCAGTCTTCCGGCACTATTCCTGTCGACAATGACGACATAAAGATCAAGGACAAAGGCTCTGCAATCTCCTCCCTAGCTTCCCAGAGAATCCTAGGATAAATCCCATCTGGCCCAGGGGACTTATCTATTTTCACACTTTCCAAAATTGCTAACACCTCCTCCTTGTGAACCTCAATCCCATCTAGCCTCGTAGCCTGAATCTCAGTATTCTCAACAACATTTTCTTTCTCTACTGTAAATACTGACGCAAAATATTCATTTAACACTTCCCCTACCTCCTCTGATTCCACACACAACTTCCCACTACTATCCTTGATTGGCCCTAATCTAACTCTAGTCATTCTTTTATTCCTGATATACCTATAGAAAGCCTTAGGGTTTTCCCTGATCCTATCCGCCAATGACTTCTCGTGTCCTCTCCTTGCTCTTCTTAGCTCTCCCTTTAGATCCTTCCTGGCTAGCTTGTAGCTCTCAAGCGCCCTAACTGAGCCTTCACGTCTCATCCTAACATAAGCCGCCTTCTTCCTCTTGACAAGCGCTTCAACTTCTTGAGTAAACCACGGCTCCCTCGCTCGACAACTTCCTCCCTGCCTGACAGGTACATACTTATCCAATCTATCTTCATAACTGAAATCCCTCATCCCTGGAACCACTCTCCCGAATCTTTTCTGTACTCTCTCCAACGTCCTCACGTCTTTCCTAAAGAGTGGTGCCCAGAACTGGACGCAATACTCCAGCTGAGGCCGAACTAGTGTCTTATACAAGTTTAACATAACTTCCTTGTTCTTGTACTCTATGCCTCTATTAATAAAGCCCAGGATACTGTATGTTTTATTAACCGCTCTCTCAACCTGTCCTGCCACCTTCAATGATTTATGCACATATACACCCAGGTCCCTCTGCTCCTGTATCCCCTTTAGAATTTACCCTTTATTCTCTATTGTCTCTCCATGTCCTTCCTACCAAAATGAATCACTTCACATTTCTCTGCATCAAACATCATCTGCCACCTGTCTGCCCATTCCACCAACTTGTCTATGTCCTTTTGAAGTTCTACACTATCCTCCTCACAGTTCACAATGCTTCCAAGTTTCGTATCATCTGCAAACTTTGAAATTGTGCCCTGTACACCAAGGTCTCGGTCATTAATATATATCAGGAAAAGCAACCTCTGCCCAGACAGCCCCCGACAGAAGAGCTGGATATTGTCCCCTCGGAGTTGTATTGTGCCTGGAACGAAGCCACCTCCTGGATTCACGGCTTCCCTCAAGCATAAGAACATAAGGAAAAACAAAATGGTGCTGGAGAAGGCTATTCGGTCCCTTCGAGGTTGCTCCCCCATTCAACACCATCGTGGCTGATCTTTGAACTCACCTTCCACCTCCCCCGCCCCGTCCCTCGATGGCCTCAGTGCCCAAGAAATCTACTGATCTCCGTCTTGCGCCCTGGACCCCATCGGAAGGGGCAACGTAAGGGCAAGGGTGAGGTCCGCATCGAGGGACGGGGGGCACAGCTCCAGGGACCAATTGACAGCATTTTCAAGGCACTTGTTTGGGGACCAGGCCAACTTCATCGGCCCGGAGGGAGTGTCAAAGGAGAGGCCTCGGCCAGTAGCTTTCCTAACCTGCACTGGACTCACTCATGGTGCTGGGGAAATGGGTCACCTTATCATAACAGACAGGATTAAAGCTCCCTCTACACTGTCCCCATCAAACACTCCCAGGACAGGTACAGCACGGGGGTTAGATACAGAGTAAAGCTCCTTCTACACTGTCCCCATCAAACACTCCCCAGGACAGGTACAGCACGGGGGTTAGATACAGAGTAAAGCTCCCTCTACACTGTCCCATCAAACACTCCCAGGACAGGTACAGTACGGGGGTTAGATACAGAGTAAAGCTCCCTCTACACTGTCCCCATCAAACACTCCCAGGACAGGTACAGCACGGGGGTTAGATACAGAGTAAAGCTCCCTCTACACTGTCCCCATCAAACACTCCCAGGACAGGTACAGTACGGGGGTTAGATACAGAGTAAAGCTCCCTCTACACTGTCCCCATCAAACACTCCCAGGACAGGTACAGCACGGGGGTTAGATACAGAGTAAAGCTCCCTCTACACTGTCTCCATCAAACACTCCCAGGACAGGTACAGTACGGGGGTTAGATACAGAGTAAAGCTCCCTCTACACTGTCCCCCATCAAACACTCCCAGGACAGGTACAGTACGGGGTTAGATACAGAGTAAAGCTCCCTCTACACTGTCCACATCAAACACCCCCAGGACAGGTACAGCACGGCGGACACCGCATGCTCCTTTTCCAGGGACACCCGTGCCTGGGTGTCCCTGGAAAAGGAGCATGCGGTGTCCGCCGGTACGCTTGAGGCCTTCCGCGACCGGTGGGCACCGCAGGGACTGGAGTGCATCGTTGACGCCGAGAATGGCATTTTAATTTGGGTTTTTGTTTATTTTTGTTTTTAATAAAGTTATTTTAAAAATATAAGTGTGTATATAAAGGGGGCCTGAGGAATAAAGGCCCCCTCGACATAAAAAATATATAAAAGGGGCCTGGGGTATGAAGGCCACCTTAAAAAAAAAGAAAAAAAAGAAACGGGGGTTAGATACAGAGTAAAGCTCCCTCTACACTGTCCCCATCAAACACTCCCCAGGACAGGTACAGCACGGGGGTTAGATACCTTCGGACCCTGCAGAGATACTTGTACGTCGAGCGTCCTCCCAGATGGTGTGCGCTGGCAACGTATTTTTTCCGCCAGTGTCACTGCCTTCAAGACGACACGCAGCTCCCGGTGGAGTCCGTTAGCCGCGCCTCTCTGAGGGAGTTGCCTGTCTTTTACCGGGATCTATTCCGAGTCTGGAACATGGTCGCCTCCAGTCAGGGCGCTCCCCCGCCGGCGGAGGAGAGCGCCTCGGCTGTCCGGGCGGCCGACTCCGGGGACGGTCCGGCGGGCGGAGGAGTAGCCGAAACCCCCGGGACGCCCCTCACTGCGGGGCCGAGCTGACCCCCGCTCGGCTGGAACTGCTCATCGGACCCAGGCCCCGAAACCCTCCTTGGGAGCCTGTCCCGCACAACCCGAGCTGCCTCTCGGAAATGCCCTCCGTGCCATTCCAATCGGCGCGGAGGGGATTCCTGTGCGGGCTGCTCCTGCACACTCTCCACTTCCTTGCCCTCGTCAGCCGGCCGGACACGCCCTGGCGGTCCGCGTTGCCATCTGGCGGCGAGGGGAAACCCCGATGGAGGTCTCTCTACGCGGGAGTCTTCCCCCTTTACATCGGGGACCTGGGGTGGAGGGTGCTGCACAGAGCAGTCCCGTGCAATAGACTTCTAAGTATGTTCACGGACTCCCAGGCCGCCTGTACTTTCTGCGGCCTGGACGAGTCCGTGTTCCACGTTTATACGGAGTGTGCGAGGTTGCAGCCCCTATTTGAGTATCTGAAGGGGCTGCTCCTCAAATTCTGGCTGCACTTCAGTCCCACGCTCCTGATCTTTGGGCACCTGGTGCGGAGGGGCTTGGGCCGGGAGGAGGATCTCCTCGTCGGTCTGCTCCTGGGCCTGGCCAAGGTGGCAATTCACAGGCCCAGGCTGCGGGCCGTCGGGGGTTCCGTCCTCCCCGATTGCCTGCCCCTCTTCCGCGGTTACATTTGCGCCCGGGTGTCCCTGGAGAAGGAGCATGCGGTGTCCGCCGGTACGCTTGAGGCCTTCCGCGATCGGTGGGCACCGCAGGGACTGGAGTGCATTGTCGACGCCGAGAATGGCATTTTAATTTGAGTTTTTGTTGATTTATCTGGTCTTAAATAAAGTTATTTTTTTTAAAAACGTACATTTATATATGAAGGGGGCCTGAGGAATAAAGGCCCCCTCAACACGAAAATATAAAAGGGGCCTGGGGTATAAAGGTCACCTTAAAAAAAAACGGGGGTTGGATACAGAGTAAAGCTCCCTCTACACTGTCTCCATCAAACACTCCCAGGACAGGTACAGTACGGGGGTTAGATACAGAGTAAAGCTCCCTCTACACTGTCCCCATCAAACACTCCCCAAAACAGGTACAGCACGGGGGTTAGATACAGAGTAAAGCTCCCTCTACACTGTCCCCATCAAACACTCCCCAGGACAGGTACAGTACGGGGGTTAGATACAGAGTATAGCTCCCTCTACACAAAAAAAAACAAAAAAACGGGGTTAGATAATAAAAGTGTCGAGCCTATAATTTTTTGGATCGTTTTATTGTGAGCTGGAGCAGATATATTACAAGCATCCACCCATCAACTGACTCCCACCAGCAGTTAATCTCTCATTGCCTTTGGGTCTTTGAGGTACGGGACAGTTACCTGTGGTGTCTCACAGGGGATATCTCTGCACTTCTTGCTTGACCATGTACATTCCCAGTGGGCTGATCTGACGCAGTGTTTCACTTTCTAACAAAGGCACTGACTGACTACAGACACTGACAGACAGAGACAGACAGACATAAACTGACAGACACATACTGACAGAGAGACAGATAATGACAGACACACACTGACAGACAGAGAGACTGACACTCACTGACTGACGCACACGGACTGAGAGAGACACACAATGACAGACAGAGAGAGACTGACACTCACTGACAGACATGCACTGACTACAGACACTGACAGACAGAAAGAGACAGACACACACTGACAGACACATACTGACAGACAGAGAGAGAGAGACAGACACTGACAGAAAGAGAGAGACAGATAATGACAGACACACACTGACAGACAGAGAGACTGACACTCACTGACTGACACACACAGACTGAGAGAGACACACCTTGACAGACACGCACTGACTACAGACACTGACAGACACACACTGACAGACAGAGACAGATAATGACAGACACACACTGACAGAGAGACTGACACTCACTGACTGACACACACAGACTGAGAGAGACACACAAAATGACAGACACGCACTGACTACAGACACTGACAGACACACACTGACCGACAGAGAGTGACTGACACTCACTGACTGACGCACATGGACTGAGAGACACACACAATGACAGACAGAGACAGATATTGACTGACACAAACTGACAGACAGAGAGGGACTGACGCACACTGACAGACAGAGACTGACACACACAGACTGAGAGAGACATGCACTGACTACAGACATGCATTGACTGGCACACACACCCACAGATACACAAACACCCACACACACACTGACTACAGAAACTGACTGATACACACTGACTGACAGACAGAGAGACACATACTGACAATCACAGGGAGACAGAAACATACTTCACATCCTTATATAGTTTCTCAATCTCCTGATCGATAGTTTCCTTATCCAGCCTGGTGGGGACGGTGAGGCTGACAGTAACTGAGACTGCGATGAACTAACTTGCAGCAATGGGATTAGGCCTGTGATCGGTGATCAATGGGATTAGGCCTGTGATCGATGATCAATGGGATTAGGCCTGTGATCGATGATCTTTGGGATTAGGCCTGTGATCGATGATCAATGGGATTAGGCCTGTGATCGATGATCTTTGGGATTAGGCCTGTGATCGATGATCTTTGGGATTAGGCCTGTGATCGATGATCAATGGGATTAGGCCTGTGATCGATGATCTTTGGGATTAGGCCTGTGATCAATGATCTTTGAGATTAGGCCTGTGATCGATGATCTTTGGGATTAGGCCTGTGATCAATGATCTTTGGGATTAGGCCTGTGATCGATGATCTTTGGGATTAGGCCTGTGATCGATGATCAATGGGATTAGGCCTGTGATCGATGATCAATGGGATTAGGCCTGTGATCGATGATCAATGGGATTAGGCCTGTAATCGATGATCTTTGAGATTAGGCCTGTGATCGATGATCAATGGGACTAGGCCTGTAATCAATGATCTTTGGGATTAGGCCTGTGATCGATGATCAATGGGATTAGGCCTGTGATCGATGATCTTTGGGATTAGGCCTGTGATCGATGATCAATGGGATTAGGCCTGTGATCGATGATCTTTGGGATTAGGCCTGTGATCAATGATCTTTGGGATTAGGCCTGTGATCGATGATCAATGGGATTACTCCTGTGATTGATCCACCTACACGACTGGCCCACATTTGGGCGACCATGGCCGGGGCTTGGGGGGGGTTGGGGAACGTGATTGGCAGAAATAAAAGTTCCCCGGTGCGTTGGAGTGAAGCCATTTTGCAGCAATGCTAGAGCGAGGGGAGGGCGGGGAAGAGAACAGGCCCGAAAGCCTGGGTTTGCCGGGGCCTTGGCCTCCCGATTCCCTTGACGGCGGCTGGTATTCTCAAGTGGGATCCCCTCGGCGGTTGGAGCCTGTCTCGTCGGATGCTCGCTGTCCAGCTCGGCAGACGGGGCCATGAGACACCTGTTGTGTGGGGGGGGGGGAGAAGAGAGAGAGAGAGAGAGAAAAAAGAGGGTGAGGGGCTGGAGAAAGGAACGGAGGAGGCCGATCAGGTTGACTGCCCTCCGTCTCCCACACTCGCGTCTGCGGGATGCGTCACCGTCTCCGAAAGGGTTTGGGTTTGGGGCGGGCGTGAGGGGGGGAAGGAACAGAATTCTTTGCCCAGTGGACGCCAGGAGCGGGCTGGGTTGTGCCGCCTCGTGTGGTCGAACAGCTCTCCGCTGTTCGCCGTCCGGGCTCGCGCACGGGGAGAGGGGGGCTTGGGAGAGCAACGAACGCCCGGGAGAGCCGTGAGCCCCAAGCCACCGGGTGGGTGGGGGCAAGCCCCTGAGAGGAGTTCTGCAAGCTGGCCGCAATTAGAAAACCAGCAAGGGAGGGTGAGAGGCACAGGGCAGGCAGTCAACAAGCATAACAACAACCTGCATTTATAAAGCACCTTTAACGCAGCACAACATCCCAACGCGCCTCACAGGAGCGCAAATCAGACAGAATTTAACCCCCAGCCACATCAGGAGATATTAGGGACGGGCGACCAAAAGCTCGGTCAAAGAGGTCGGTTTTAAGCAGCGTCTTAAAGGAGGAGAGAGAGGGGCGGACAGGTTTAGGGAGGGGGTACAGACCATCAGTCTGCCCTCTCAGGTGGCTGTAAAAGATTCCGCAGCTGCGACCGGGTGAAGTGTGGGTAGTGGGGTTTGGGACTGGGATGGCGGGGAAGAATTCCCCAGCGTTCCCAGGGCCTGATATTTCCCCCTCAACCGCCATCTCGACACAAAGCAATCAACTGCCCTTTGACTCCTGCGGGATCTTGCTCTGCACCACAATGGCTGCCAAGTACGCCGCCAGATCAACAGCTCCTGCCCCACTGGGCGGTTCACAACAGCTGTGGTCAGGAGCTAACCATTTTATCAATACCAAACTGGGAAAGGGGATCCCACAACTTACCCCCAAGTCACACTGACAGACCTGCAGGGGGCAAAATAAGTATCAATCAGAGAATTTTACAAACCAGTCACTCACTCTACCTGCAACATTACAGCACGGGGGTTAGATACAGAGTAAAGCTCCCTCTACACTGTCCCCATCAAACACTCCCCAGGACAGGTACAGCACGGGGGGTTAGATACAGAGTGAAGCTCCCTCTACACTGTCCCCATCAAACACTCCCCAGGACAGGGACAGCACGGGGGTTAGATACAGAATAAAGCTCCCTCTACACTGTCCCCCATCAAACACTCCCCAGGACAGGTACAGCACGGGGGGTTTGATACAGAGTAAAGCTCCCTCTATACTGTCCCCATCAAACACTCCCCAGGACAGGTACAGCACGGGGGGTTAGATACAGAGTGAAGCTCCCTCTACACTGTCCCCCATCAAACACTCCCCAGGACAGGGACAGCACGGGGGTTAGATACAGAGTGAAGCTGTATAAAAGGGGGACTCTGACGCTGAGAGACTTGCTCCCTCAGTTCCCACAGGATTAATGTTGAGCTGCGCTGGTGTCCGACTTGACTGGGCCTGGCAGATGATGAAAGAACTGCTGCTTCCCCGGAGCCCGGGAGCCGCAGTGATTAAAAGTAGTGAATCATCGGCGGATGACATGGCTCACACTAAAACTAGCATCAATCCCCCTGCCGCCCCCCTCTCCGCACCCTTCCCCCCACCCCTGTGGACTGCAATGCAGCAGACCTCTGCCTGTTGCTAGGATACAGCCCGGAATGCTGCATCATTGACTGTGGAGAGTGCTCGAACGCTGAACCCCGCCTCTTTAACGCCCGAGCCCACCACGATAGAACAATCGGACACACCATCACCGCTTATCCCTCCCCCTCTTCGCACAGTGCTCTCACAGCGGACGGTTTGTGCGTGTTAATTCGCTCCCTCTCCTTTATCCGCCGATGCCCGAGTATTGAGGCGGCAGGAATAACAGCCCCGAGCGATCGGGTTCAAATCCCACGCGGGACATTGGTGACACGGAATTCAGGTCAATATCGAAACTTGTCAAAAAAAAATCATCCTTTCAAAAACAAAAAACAAAAACGGAGTCCAAGAGGTTGGCAAAAGAAAGAAAAACCCAAACCCACTCACAATTTCGATTGCATGGAATCATCGAAATTTACAGCATCGGAAGACGCCCACTCGGCCCATCGTGTCTGTGCTGGCTGACAAGGAGACATCCAGCCTCATCCTACTTTCCAGCTCTTGGTCCGTAGCCTTATCAGTTACGGCACTTCGACTGCACACCCAAGCACTTATTAAATGTTCTGAGGGTTTCTGCCTCCACCACCCTTTCAGGCAGTGAGTTCCAGACCCCCATCACCCTCTGAGTGCAAAGATTTCCCCTCGAATCCCCTCTAAACCTTCCACCCTAAATCCATCCCCTTGTTAAAGAACCCTCGTCCAATGGGAATTGCTCCTTCCTATCCACTCTATCTAGACCCCTCATAATTTTGTACACTTCAATTAAATCTCCCCTCGGCCTCCCCTGTTCCAAAGAAAACAACCCCAGCCTATCCAATCTTTCCTCATAACTAAAATTCTCCAGTCCTGCCAACACCCTCCTAAATCTCCTCTGTCCCCTCTCCAGCGCAATCACATCTTTCCTATAGAGCGATGACCAGAACTGCACGCAGTCCTCTAGTTGTGACCTAACTAGTGTTTTATACAGTACCAACGTCGCCTTTCTCTCCCCCAAATTTCCTTTGGAAACCTTTGTGAATTTGTCCTGAAAAAGTATAGTCGGAGGCTGGGTGGGCGGTCAAAGGCTGTTTGACCGATAGTCAAGATTCATCCACTCGGGCGAGCAGGTGTCGGCTCGCTGCCCAATGGGGCAGTGGTGGATGGACATGCCGGGGAGCCAATGGCAAGGGTGGATGGACATGCCGGGCAGCCAATGGCAGGGGTGGATGGGCATGCCAGGCAGCCAATGGCAAGGGTGGATGGACATGCCGGGCAGCCAATGACAAGGGTGGATGGACATGCCAGGCAGCCAATGGCAGGGGTGTATGAACATGCCGGGCAGCCAATGGCAAGGGTGGATGGACATGCCAGGCAGCCAATGGCAAGGGTGGATGGACATGCCGGGCAGCCAATGGCAAGGGTGGATGGACATGCCGGGCAGCCAATGGCAGGGGTGGATGAACATGCCGGGCAGCCAATGGCAGGGGTGGATGGGCATGCCGGGCAGCCAATGGCAAGGGTGGATGGACATGCCGGGCAGCCAATTGCAGCACATCCCTCCTCGCTCAGCTGCTGAGGCTCAAATTGTAGGATCCACACATGCAAGCCCCTTTCTGATGGGCGAGGGAGGGAGAGGAGGGCGAGGGAGAGGAAAGAGGGGGGTAGGGAGAGGAGGGGAGGGTGAGGGGATGGGATGGAGGGAGCAGAGAGGTCAGCGGGGAAGGGATGGACCGGTTGGAGGGGGACAGGAGTGGGAGGAGAGGGATGGGGAAGGGGAGGAGGAGGAGGGAGGGGAATTAAGGAGTGCAGGAAGGAGTGCGGGTGAGGAAGGGGATAGAGGGACAGGGAGGGAGAGGGGAATCAGGAGGGTGTCACTGGCTAGGCCAGCATTTATTGCCCATCTCAGTGACTGCAGATTTAGACAGGAAACATCGCAAATTTATAACTAAAGGGCTTGATAACAATGAAGGGGGTTTCGATCGGGTAGACGTAGAGAAGATGTTTCCACTTGTCGGGGGAGACCAGAACTAGGGGGGCCATCAATATAAGACAGTCAGTAATAAATCCGATGGGGAATTCAGGAGAAACTCCTTTCCCCAGAGAGTGGTGAGAATGTGGAACTCGCTCCCACAGGGAGTGGTTGAGGTGAATAGTATCGATGTATTTAAGGGGGGAAGCTGGATAAACACACGAGGGAGAGAGGAATAGAAGGATATGGTGATAGGGGGGGAGATGAAGTAGGGGGTGGGAGGAGGCTCGTGTGGAGCAGAAACACCGGCATGGAGCGGATGGGCCGAATGGCCTGTTTTTAAGCTCGAAGTTCTACCTAAGGTAGACTACAGATCTGCAAAGTGAGGGAGAATTGCCATGTTGGGGATTGTACCAGTCTACCGAAATGGAACCCATTATAACTAAAGCTAATGATAGGGTAGAGAGAGAGAAACTGTTTCTGCTGGTTGGGGAGTCTAGGACTGGGGGAGTAGAGACTAAAACTGAGAGGCAGACCTTTCAGGAGTGAAATTAGGAAACAAAGAACAAAGAAAATTACAGCACAGGAACAGGCCCTTCGGCCCTCCAAGCCTGCGCCGATCCAGATCCTCTATCTAAACCTGTCGCCTATTTTCTAAGGGTCTGTATCTCTTTGCTTCCTGCCCATTCATGTATCTGTCTAGATACATCTTAAAAGACGCTATCGTGCCCGCGTCTACCACCTCCGCTGGCAACGCGTTCCAGGCACCCACCACCCTCTGCGTAAAGAACTTTCCACGCATATCCCCCCTAAACCTTTCCCCTCTCACTTTGAACTCGTGACCCCTAGTAATTGAATCCCCCACTCTGGGAAAAAGCTTCTTGCTATCCACCCTGTCTATACCTCTCATGATTTTGTACACCTCAATCAGGTCCCCCCTCAACCTCCGTCTTTCTAATGAAAATAATCCTAATCTACTCAACCTCTCTTCACAGCTAGCGCCCTCCATACCAGGCAATATCCTGGTGAACCTCCTCTGCACCCTCTCCAAAGCATCTACATCCTTTTGGTAATGTGGCGACCAGAACTGCACGCAGTATTCCAAATGTGGCCGAACCAAAGTCTTATACAACTGTAACATGACCTGCCAACTCTTGTACTCAATACCCCGTCCGATGAAGGAAAGCATGCCGTATGCCTTCTTGACCACTCTATTGACCTGCATTGCCACCTTCAGGGAACAATGGACCTGAACACCCAAATCTCTCTGGACATCAATTTTCCCCAGGACTTTTCCATTTACTGTATAGTTCACTCTTGAATTGGATCTTCCAAAATGCATCACCTCGCATTTGCCCGGATTGAACTCCATCTGCCATTTCTCTGCCCAACTCTCCAATCTATCTATATTCTGCTGTATTCTCTGACAGTCACCTTCACTATCTGCTACTCCACCAATCTTAGTGTCGTCTGTAAACTTGCTAATCAGACCACCTATATTTTCCTCCAAATCATTTATGTATATCACAAACAACAGTGGTCCCAGCACGGATCCCTGTGGAACACCACTGGTCACACGTCTCCATTTTGAGAAACTCCCTTCCACTGCTACTCTCTGTCTCCTGTTGCCCAGCCAGTTCTTTATCCATCTCGCTAGTACACCCTGGATCCCATGCGACTTCACTTTCTCCATCAGCCTACCATGGGGAACCTTATCAAACGCCTTACTGAGGTCCATGTATATGACATCTACAGCCCTTCCCTCATCAATCAACTTTGTCACTTCCTCAAAGAATTCTATTAAGTTGGTAAGACATGACCTTCCCTGCACAAAACCATGTTGCCTATCACTGATAAGCCCATTTTCTTCCAAATGGGAATAGATCCTATCCCTCAGTATCTTCTCCAGCAGCTTCCCTACCACTGACGTCAGGCTCACTGGTCTATAATTACCTGGATTTTCCCTGCTACCCTTCTTAAACAATGGGACAACATTAGCAATTCTCCAGTCCTCCGGGACCTCACCCGTGTTTAAGGATGCTGCAAAGATATCTGTTAAGGCCCCAGCTATTTCCTCTCTCGCTTCCCTCAGTAACCTGGGATAGATCCCATCCGGACCTGGGGACTTGTCCACCTTAATGCCTTTTAGAATACCCAACACTTCCTCCCTCCTTATGCCGACTTGACCTAGTGTAATCAAACATCTGTCCCTAACCTCAACATCCGTCATGTCCCTCTCCTCGGTGAATACCGATGCAAAGTACTCGTTTAGAATCTCACCCATTTTCTCTGACTCCACGCATAACTTTCCTCCTTTGTCCTCGAGTGGGACAATCCTTTCTCTCGCTACCCTCTTGCTCCTTGTATATGAATAAAAGGCTACACACAAAGGGTGGGAGAAGTTTGGAACTCTCTCCCGCAAACAGCAATCGATGCTGGATCAATGGTTAATTTTAAATCTGAGATTGATCGATTTTTGTATCCAAAGGTGTGCGAATGGAGTAAAGGCAGGAATATGGAGTTAGGTCACATGATCAGCCGTGATCTCATTGAATGGCGGAACAGGCTCGAGGGGCTGAATGGGCCTCCTCCTGTTCCTGTGTAACAGGCTCGAGGAGGGGCTGAATGGCCTCCTCCCGCTCCTGTGTTCCGAATCGTGTGAACCGTCAGGTAGAAGTGGCTGAATAAAGGGGTATAAAAAGCGAAGGTATGAAATTTCGGAATTTGATCGACTTTTGGCCAGCTTCGATACCCGCCTCAGAACTGCAACGTGTCTGAATTCTCCGGCTAAAACTCGCAAGGTTTTGTCTCATTTACACCAACAACATGCCTCCTTTTTGTGGAGCTGGCAGCAGTGCCGCAAGAAGTGTAATGACCTGACAGGAGTGGTCAAGGTCGGTGCATGCATCTTCACCCACCTCTCCACAGCCTCAACACTCACCCAGCAGCACTCCCTGGCACTCAGGGCTCAGGTCTGATGTCCAGACACTGCCCCTCAACCTCGCACAGCCCCATTTTCTATTCAGATACCGAAGCAGCCCGTGCCCGCACGCAGCGAGACCTGGACAATATCCAGGCTTGGGCTGATAAGTGGCAAGTAATACTCGCGTCACACAAGTGCCAGGCAATGACCATCTCCAACAAGAGAGAATCTAACCATCTCCCCTTGACATTCAATGGCATTACCCTCGCTGAATCCCCCACTATCAACATCCTGGGGGTCACCATTGACCAGAAACTGAACTGGAGTAGCCATATAAATACCGTGGCTACAAGAGCAGGTCAGAGGTTAGGAATCCTGCGGCGAGTAACTCACCTCCTGACTCCCCAAAGCCTGTCCACCAGCTACAAGGCACAAGTCAGGAGTGTGATGGAATACTCTCCACATGCCTGGATGGGTGCATCTCCAACAACACTCAAGAAGCTCGACACCATCCAGGACAAAGCAGCCCACTTGATTGGCACCCCATCCACCACCTTCAACATTCACTCCCTCCACCACCGACGCACAGTTGCAGCAGTGTGTACCATCTACAAGATGCACTGCAGCAACTCACCAAGGCTCCTTCGACAGCACCTTCCAAACCCGTGACCTCTACCACCTAGAAGGACAAGGGCAACAGACGCATGGGAACACCACCACCTGCAAGTTCCCCTCCAAGTCACACACCATCCTGACTTGGAACTATATCGGCCGTTCCTTCACTGTCGCTGGGTCAAAATCCTGGAACTCCCTCCCTAACAGCACTGTGGGTGTACCTACCCCACACGGACTGCAGCGGTTCAAGAAGGCAGCTCACCACCACCTTCTCAAGGGGCAATTAGAGATGGGCAATAAATGCCGGCCTGGCCAGCGATGCCCACATCCCAGGACAAATAAAAACAAAACTCTCCTGACCCTCCTCTGCTAAACTGCCCCTCCTTCCCCTAGCAGTCAGCACGTACCTTTCTGGCAGGACTGGAAGTCTTGAGGCAGGAGAGTGTCCTGTCGGTTCCCCAGTACAAAGGCCAGGACTGAGAGCACCAGAGCATCCAGGACCCCCAGGATAGCCAGCACAAAGGCCCAGTGGACGGAGCAGGTATCCAGCCTGTAGCTTCCCGCCTTTGCCCCGCAGAGCTGCTGCACCTCCGGCGTGCCCCAGCCGACAGGGAATATCAGGCATCCCAGAGCCTGGCAGCTCGCTGGGCGGAACGAGACGCGGCGTTAGTCGGAGGGAGAAAGATCGCGCGCCGTCCGCCCCCGCACCATCCCCCGAAATCATCCCTCGCAGGCTGTGCCATCCAAGCGGGACGTGCCTGGTGTTGGCGCCGGTCCCCCCCCACCCCCACCCCGCTCTGTGCCTGAAGGGCACGACTCCCACCAAGCCGCCAACCCTCACTATTGGCGAGAATTCGGCCTGGCTGTTCGGCCACGGGGGGCGTCGCAGCCCTGGCCCAATCTCTTTTGCCACTGAAAAAAAAACCGAATGGTCATTCCTGCTCAGTGCGGGAGGCCACACCAGGGACCGCCCTTCCGTTTTTCTAACAACTGACGGAACATGCTTGGGGCAGGGGTTGGGGGAGAGGGGTGTTGTCACTCCATACCGGCAGAGAGTTGGAGCCAGGCGCACACCTTGTAAACCGTCGCGGGGCAGCAGCAGCGGTACAAACCCAAGCAGCAGACGCTGGCCAGCACCAGAACCAGGGCCGCGCAGACGAAGACGGCCGCCGTCTTGAAGGAGGGCACGGGCGACAGGCTGGCCAGGGCCCCCCGGCACTCGAGCGAGCGCTCCGCCCCCACGCACACCTCGAACAGGCCGAAGCTGCCCGCCGGCAGGAGGCCCCCCACCCCCGTGCGGACCCAGGACGGCTCGATCAGCACCACCACCTCCAGGACGGCGAAGCAGAGCGTGCAGGCGGCCCAGAGCGCGCCCACGGCCCTGGCGTTCCTCACAAAGCCCGTCTGGTAGAGCTGGGCAACCTCCTGCGATGCCAGCATCCTGCCGAGGGGGAGGGGTGGGGGGGCGTGGCGGGGTTGGGTTGGGGGGGGGGCTTTGCCGAGTCGGAGTCTGAGCCGCTGGGCCCGGGGAAATCAGCCTTGGTGTCACACAAAGGTGCTCGCCTGACTGCAGTGCTCTGCAGTGAAGCCTGTGGGTGCACAGCCAGTGACAGCTAATCCATCAAGGACACACGGTCCTCCGCCTCCCAGCTTGCCCGCTGGAGGCCGCAGACTCTCCAATTCACACACACACAGTGTCAAAGACAGACGGCTGCAGCACTGACACAGCGCCCTTAAAATGTAGAAAAACGCCCCCCCCCATCCGGCCCTTCAAAGGAACATAAATCAGACACTGAGGCAAAGGAGGAGATATTAGCAAGGTTACTGGTGGCTTTTTAATGAGGGAGAGAGTTGGAGAAGTTTAGGGAGGGATTTCCAGAGCTTAGGGCCCCAGGCACCTGAAGGCACGGCCGTTAATGGTGGAGCGATGGGAATCGGGGGATGGTCAAGAGGGCGGAATTGGAGGAGCGCAGAGATCTCGGAGGGTTGAAGGGGCTGGAGGAGGTTACAGAGATAGGGAGGGTTGTAGGGGCTGGAGGAGGTTACAGAGATAGGGAGAGTTGTCAGGGCTGGAGGAGGTTACAGAGAGAGGGAGAGTTGTAGGGGCTGGGAGGAGGTTACAGAGATAGGGAGGGTTGTAGGGGCTGGAGGAGGTTACAGAGAGAGGGAGAGTTGTAGGGGCTGGAGGAGGTTACAGAGAGAGGGAGAGTTGTAGGGGCTGGGAGGAGGTTACAGAGATAGGGAGGGTTGTAGGGGCTGGGAGGAGGTTACAGAGATAGGGAGGGTTGTCGGGGCTGGAGGAGGTTACAGAGAGAGGGAGGGTTGTAGGGGCTGGGAGGAGGTTACAGAGATAGGGAGGGTTGTCGGGGCTGGAGGAGGTTACAGAGAGAGGGAGGGTTGTAGGGGCTGGAGGAGGTTACAGAGATAGGGAGGGTTGTCGGGGCTGGAGGAGGTTACAGAGAGAGGGAGGGTTGTAGGGGCTGGGAGGAGGTTACAGAGTGAGGGAGGGTTGTAGGGGCTGGGAGGAGGTTACAGAGAGAGGGAGGGTTGTCGGGGCTGGGAGGAGGTTACAGAGATAGGGAGGGTTGTAGGGGCTGGAGGAGGTTACAGAGATAGGGAGGGTTGTCGGGGCTGGAGGAGGTTAGAGAGAGAGGGAGGGTTGTAGGGGCTGGGAGGAGGTTACAGAGAGAGGGAGGGTTGTCGGGGCTGGGAGGAGGTTACAGAGAGAGGGAGGGTTGTAGGGGCTGGGAGGAGGTTACAGAGATAGGGAGGGTTGTCGGGGCTGGAGGAGGTTAGAGAGAGAGGGAGGGTTGTCGGGGCTGGAGGAGGTTACAGAGAGAGGGAGGGTTGTAGGGGCTGGGAGGAGGTTACAGAGTGAGGGAGGGTTGTAGGGGCTGGGAGGAGGTTACAGAGAGAGGGAGGGTTGTCGGGGCTGGGAGGAGGTTACAGAGATAGGGAGGGTTGTAGGGGCTGGGAGGAGGTTACAGAGAGAGGGAGGGTTGTAGGGGCTGGAGGAGGTTACAGAGAGAGGGAGAGTTGTAGGGGCTGGAGGAGGTTACAGAGAGAGGGAGAGTTGTAGGGGCTGGGAGGAGGTTACAGAGATAGGGAGGGTTGTAGGGGCTGGGAGGAGGTTACAGAGATAGGGAGGGTTGTCGGGGCTGGAGGAGGTTACAGAGAGAGGGAGGGTTGTAGGGGCTGGAGGAGGTTACAGAGATAGGGAGGGTTGTCGGGGCTGGAGGAGGTTACAGAGAGAGGGAGGGTTGTAGGGGCTGGGAGGAGGTTACAGAGTGAGGGAGGGTTGTAGGGGCTGGGAGGAGGTTACAGAGAGAGGGAGGGTTGTCGGGGCTGGGAGGAGGTTACAGAGATAGGGAGGGTTGTAGGGGCTGGAGGAGGTTACAGAGATAGGGAGGGTTGTCGGGGCTGGAGGAGGTTAGAGAGAGAGGGAGGGTTGTAGGGGCTGGGAGGAGGTTACAGAGAGAGGGAGGGTTGTCGGGGCTGGGAGGAGGTTACAGAGAGAGGGAGGGTTGTAGGGGCTGGGAGGAGGTTACAGAGATAGGGAGGGTTGTCGGGGCTGGAGGAGGTTAGAGAGAGAGGGAGGGTTGTCGGGGCTGGAGGAGGTTACAGAGAGAGGGAGGGTTGTAGGGGCTGGGAGGAGGTTACAGAGTGAGGGAGGGTTGTAGGGGCTGGGAGGAGGTTACAGAGAGAGGGAGGGTTGTCGGGGCTGGGAGGAGGTTACAGAGATAGGGAGGGTTGTAGGGGCTGGGAGGAGGTTACAGAGAGAGGGAGGGTTGTAGGGGCTGGAGGAGGTTACAGAGAGAGGGAGGGTTGTAGGGGCTGGGAGGAGGTTACAGAGTGAGGGAGGGTTGTAGGGGCTGGGAGGAGGTTACAGAGAGAGGGAGGGTTGTCGGGGCTGGGAGGAGGTTACAGAGAGAGGGAGGGTTGTAGGGGCTGGGAGGAGGTTACAGAGATAGGGAGGGTTGTCGGGGCTGGGAGGAGGTTACAGAGATAGGGAGGGTTGTAGGGGCTGGGAGGAGGTTACAGAGAGAGGGAGGGTTGTCGGGGCTGGGAGGAGGTTACAGAGAGAGGGAGGGTTGTCGGGGCTGGGAGGAGGTTACAGAGAGAGGGAGGGTTGTCGGGGCTGGGAGGAGGTTACAGAGAGAGGGAGGGTTGTCGGGGCTGGGAGGAGGTTACAGAGAGAGGGAGGGTTGTAGGGGCTGGGAGGAGGTTTATCATCTTAAAGGCCTTGGTCAGCTCACCATCTCGATAGAGGTGGGTGGATATTACTCCACAATTAGAGGGAGGGAGGCGAGATGGGGGCGGGAAGGTGCATAAGGTCAGAAGACAGCATCCGACATATTTCCTGCCCACGACAGCACAGGAGGAGACCATTCAGTCCATTGTGCCTGTGCTAGCAGTTTGAAAAAGCTATCCAATTTAGTCCCACACCCCAGCTCTTTCCCCATTAACCCGGTAAATTTCACCAAGTCCACGCTGGTAACCTTTTGAAAACTCCTGCAGAATCGGACTCCACCTGCCTTTCAGAACTAAAGAGACCCCCAATTCCTCATTCCCCCTCTTGCTCTTTCCAATTATTTCAAACTTGCCACGGTTTCTCCTGATTTACTCCATCAAAACCCTTCCTGATTCTGAACGCCTCGATTAAATCTCCCCTTAACCTTCTCTGCTCGAAGGAGAACAGTCCCAGCCTCGCCCAGTTAACTGAAGTCCCTCATCCCTGGGACCGTTCTAGTTAATCTCCTCTGCATCCTCCCCGAGGCTTCGACATCCTTCCTAAAGAGCGGGGCCTGGAGCTGGACATCATCCTCCACCAGGGGCCCGACCAGCGATTTATAAAGGTTTAGCATCACTTCCTTGTTTTAGTCAGCCTTAGCTCAGTGGGTTGTGCGTGGCTAGACCACTCCGGAGATATTGGCTGATAATCCAGTACGGTACTGAGGGATCGCCGCACTGTTGGAGGGTCAGTACTGAGGGAGCACCGCACTGTCGGAGAGTCAGTACTGAGGGAGCGCTGCGCTGTCGGAGGGTCAGTACTGAGGGAGCGCCGCACTGTCGGAGGGTCAGTACTGAGGGAGCGCCGCACTGTCGGAGGGTCAGTACTGAGGGAGCGCCGCACTGTCGGAGAATCAGTACTGAGGGAGCACCGCACTGTCGGAGGGTCAGTACTGAGGGAGCGCCGCACTGTCGGAGGGTCAGTACTGAGGGAGCACCGCACTGTCGGAGGGTCAGTACTGAGGGAGTGCCGCACTGTCGGAGGGTCAGTACTGAGGGAGCACCGCACTGTTGGAGAGTCAGTACTGAGGGAGCACCGCACTGTTGGAGAGTCAGTACTGAGGGAGCACCGCACTGTCGGAGGGTCAGTACTGAGGGAGCACCGCACTGTCGGAGGGTCAGTTCTGAGGGAGCACCGCACTGTCGGAGGGTCAGTACTGAGGGAGCGCCGCACTGTCGGAGAGTCAGTACTGAGGGAGCACCGCACTGTCGGAGGGTCAGTACTGAGGGAGTGCCGCACTGTCGGAGGGTCAGTACTGAGGGAGCGCCGCGCTGTCGGAGGGTCAGTACTGAGGGAGCGCCGCACTGTCGGAGGGTCAGTACTGAGGGAGCACTGCACTGTCGGGGGGTCAGTACTGAGGGAGTGCCGCACTGTCGGAGGGTCAGTACTGAGGGAGCTGATGACACCCAGCTCTAACTCACCACCACCTCTCTCGACACCTCCACTCTCTCTACACTATCAGACTGCTTATCCGACATCCAGTACTGGACGAGGGGAAATTCCCTCCAGTTAAATATCGGGAAGACTGAAACCATTGTTTTTGGTCCCAGCTCCAAACTCCGTTCCCTCGCCCCCGACACCATCCCTCTCCCTGACAACTGTGGTGAGGCTGAACCAGACCGTTCCCAATCTCTCGGTTATATTTGACCCCGAGATGAGCTTCCGACCGCGTATCCGCCCCATCACTAACTCCGCCTAGTTCCACCTCTGTAACGTCGCCCATCTCCGCCCCTGCCTCAGCTCATCGGCTGCTGAAACCCTCATCCCTGACTTCGTCACCTCCAGACCTGACTATTCCAACACACTCCCGGCTGGTCTCCCACATTCGACTCTCTGTAAACTCGAGGCCATCCAAAACTCTGCTGTCCCTGTGTCCTAACTCGCACAGAGTCCCGTTCACCCGTCACCCACTCACTGACCTACACTGTCTCCTCATCAAACAATACCTCAATTTTAAAATTCTCATCCTCGTGTTCAAATCCTTCCATGGCCCTCACCCCCCTCCCTATCTCTGTAACCTCATCCGGCCCCTACCCCTCCATCCCGATCTCTGTAACCTCCTCCAGCCCCTACAACCCTCCCTATCTCTGTAACCTCCTCCAGCCCCTACAACCCTCCCTTATCGCTGTAACCTCCTCCAGCCCCTACAACCCTCCCTATCTCTGTAACCTCCTCCAGCCCCTACAACCCTCCCTTATCGCTGTAACCTCCTCCAGCCCCTACAACCCTCCCCATCTCTGTAACCTCCTCCAGCCCCTACAACCCTTCCTATCTCTGTAACCTCCTCCAGCCCCTACAACCCTCCCTTATCGCTGTAACCTCCTCCAGCCCCTACAACCCTCCCTATCTCTGTAACCTCCTCCAGCCCCTACAACCCTCCCTTATCGCTGTAACCTCCTCCAGCCCCTACAACCCTCCCCATCTCTGTAACCTCCTCCGGCCCCTACCCCCCCATCCCTATCTCTGTAACCTCCTCCCAACCCCTACAACCCTCCCGATCTCTGGAACCTCCTCCAGTCCCCTACAACCCCTCCGAGATCTCTGCCCTCCTCCAATTCCGGCCTCTCGTGCATCCCTCCGATTTCCATCGCTCCACCCTTGGTGGGCGTGGATCCCGAGAATGAATAAAATGCGGCGAGGTGGGAGGGGGTTGATATAATTTGAGAGTGAGGAAGCAGTGATTATGGCGATGAGGTTTTGAAGGAGCAGAGAGAGAGAGAGAGAGTAAAGAGGACAGAATAAGTGTTGGACACAACTCACAGACTGAGAGAGGGGGAGAGGGACAGAGAGGGAGAGGGACAGAGAGAGAGAAGACGCGAGACAGACGAGTGTTAAGATGCAACAAAGGAGACAGAGAAGAGATTGGGGTTGGCAAAGTGAGAAGCAGTGGAACGAAGGGAGAGTGAATTGCACTGCTGGTTCAACACTTTGCCTTTGCTCTCCTGCAGACGTTCTCATTCCTTACCCAAATGTCCACCCTTTATGAGCGAGCTAAGGCAGCGGGTGTCGGGAGGGCTATTCGACTGCAGGAGGCAATTCCTGCTCCGAACCCCAACTTCTCTGCGGAAGTTCATTTTGGGAGGGGGTGGGTTAGCGATGGCCGTCTCCCGCCTTCCCTCGGCCAGGGGGACACCACAGCCAGGCTGCAAGTGCCTTCACCCGCCCCTTTCACCGGACCCCCCCACCTCCACCCAGGGCCCCGCAACTCTGCACAGAACGGAGGTGGAAGCTGCAGCCCGTCACCTGAAACAACACGAGCGTTACGGATCACAGCAAGGGAGCGAGAGGGAAAAAAAAAAACAATTCTGGATGACCAACTAGTGTTGCGTTTATTGTTTTCCAAACCACGCGTTCCTGAGTGGGTAGGGGGAGGGGAGGCCCGCCTGTGAACAGCCCTGGCTTGCCACCCTCCCCCCACCCACCACCTCCTGCAGGAGCACCGACCTCGACGGTTTAGCGTCAGGGGCCCAAAGTCAGCAGTGGGATCAGCAGCAGCTGGGAGCTCCAGTGTTGGCCGTTCGGAGTTTCAGGCTGCGACGTGTTTACTCGGTCAAGCACGCGGCCCTTTTTTGGGCTGGATCGTGCCTGTGTCTGGAGAAGGGGGGTGTCAGTTTTTTTTTGGGAGGGAGTGGGGGTAGAGGAGAGGAGAGGAGAGGAGAGAGAGAGGGAGAGAGTGGCAGCGAAGTGCGGGCGGGCAACTTCAGAAGTCCTGATCCACACACACGGATACAGACACCGTACGGCTTTCTAGGCCAATTCTTCTCCAAATTTCAGCCGATGAACTTCCTCCTTGACAGGTAATAGCATCTGGTAGAGAGAGAGAGAGAGAGAAAACTTACAACATGTTAAAAACTCTTGCGCCAGTTCTGCTCTCCGTATCATGCTCGGAATACCGTGCACAGTTCCCCTCTCCACATTACAAAAAAAGATAGAGAGGCACTGGAGAAAGTGACAAAATTGATTTACGAGGAGGATCCCAGAACTGAGAGGTTATAACCATCAGGAAAGACTGAACAGTCTGGGAGCTCGTCTCTCTAGAAAAGAGGAGGCTGAGGGGTGACCTGATAGAGGTCCTTAAAATGATGAAGGGGGTTTCGATCCGGGAGACGTAGAGAAGATGTTTCCACTTGTGGGGGGAGACCAGAACTCGGGGGCCATCAATATAAGACAGTCAATAATAAATCCAATGGGGAATTCAGGAGAAACTCCTTTCCCCAGAGAGTGGTGAGAATGTGGAACTCGCTCCCACAGGGAGTGGTTGAGGTGAATAGTATCGATGTATTTAAGGGGGAGGCTGGATAAACACATGAGGGAGAGAGGAATAGAAGGATATGGCGATATGAGAAGGCAGCTCACCACCACCTTCTCAAGGGGCAATTAGGGATGGGCAAAAAAAATCTGGCCTTGCCAGTGACGCCCACATCTTGGGAATGAATTGAAAAGCTCCCAGAGCAGGACAGTACTATTGTCCTCAGGAGGCTCCGATTGGGAAATCAGTCGGGGTGCCACTGCTAACTATCAGCAGAGTCGTGGCGGTCGTTTCATGAGATTCTCGAACTGCTGCAGCCCGTGTGGGGTAGTTAAGTGGGTCTGAGAGGGAAGGGAGAGTGGGCGGAGGGAAAAGCGGATGGAAGGGATGTCGGACGGTGTTGGGGGCAGGAGGAAAGGACGGGAAATGAAATGTTGGTTACCTCGTTGTGAACATACGAATCACAGCCGTAGCACCAGGCAGAGAGATCGACGTAGCTGAGGACGAGAAGGTGCTTGTGCTTCAACCCGTGAACCAGCATGTGTTCATTCACATATCGTCCGCAGTAAACCTGGGGGACAACGCACAGTGAGGGAGGTGGGTGGAAGAGGCACATGTTAAGGGGGAGGCAACTGCGTCACACCCACGTGCAAACCCCGGCCTGTTGACTCTCCTCTTGCACCTGAGTCAAAAGGTCATGGGTCCCAACTCAACAGACTCGAGCCCCCAAGAGCCAGCCCCAACACTCCTCCCCGTGTCAGTACTGAGGGAGCGCCTTCTGTCGGAGGGTCAGTACTGAGGGAGCACCGCACTGTCGGAGGGTCAGTACTGAGGGAGCGCTGCACTGTTGGAGGGTCACTACTGAGGGAGTGTTGCGCTGTCGGAGGGTCAGTACTGAGGGAGCGCCTCACTGTCGGAGGATAAGTACTGAGGGAGTGCCGCGCTGTCGGAGGGTCAGTACTGAGGGAGTGCCACACCGTCGGAAGGTCAGTACTGAGGGAGTGCCGCACTGTCGGATGGTCAGTACTGAGGGAGTGCCGCACTGTCGGAGGGTCAGTACTGGGGGAGTGCCGCACTGTCGGATGGTCAGTACTGAGGGAGTGCCACACCGTCGGAAGGTCAGTACTGAGGGAGTGCCGCACTGTCGGAGGGTCAGTACTGAGGGAGTGCCACACCGTCGGAAGGTCAGTACTGAGGGAGTGCCGTACTGTCGGAGGGTCAGTACTGAGGGAGTGCCGCACTGTCGGAGGGTCAGTACTGAGGGAGTGCCGCGCTGTCGGAGGGTCAGTACTGGGGGAGTGCCACACCGTCGGAAGGTCAGGACTGAGGGAGTGCCGTGCTGTCGGAGGGTCAGTACTGGGGGAGTGCCACACCGTCGGAAGGTCAGTACTGAGAGAGTGCCGCACTGTCGGAGGGTCAGTACTGGGGCATTGCCGCACTGTCGGAGGGTCAGTACTGGGGGAGTGCCGCACTGTCGGAGGGTCAGTACTGAGGGAGCGCCGCACTGTCGGAGGGTCAGTACTGGGGGAGTGCCGCACTGTCGGAGGGTCAGTACTGGGGGAGCGCCGCACCGTCGGAGGGTCAGTACTGGGGCATTGCCGTACTGTCGGAGGACTTGTCTTTCGGGTGAGACGTTAAACTGAGGCCCTTTCTGCCCTCTCAAGTGAAAGTATGCACAACGCCGAGACACAGATCTACGAATAGAGATGAGCAGAGACACACATCCACAGACCCAAAAATACTCAAGACAGCAGTGACGCAGTGAACACCTGGATTCTCCCTTCAGAAAGCCCAGTTAACCGGTTAATAAAAGGTTACTTATTAACCGGGTCCTCGCCTTGGTCGCCAGGGAGTGTTGGCACGTGGGAACAGAACAGGATGTGAAGACAAAGCCGCAGCGAGAGCACCAGCTGCCCCTGGCTCTCACTCAGCAACCCCAACACCAAGGACGCCTCACCTCCGCCCCCGCTGTTCCAGACAACACAATCAGGCAGGTGTCACGCCACCCTGCTGCCTGGCCAGTCGAAGTGTTAACCGTTAAGCGACTGGAACGTCAGGCAGCAGTGCAATCTATCAAGGCCAAGACTGCACAACTCTGCACATTTCACACCTTCCAGTATTCCTCCAATTCCCCTTTTGAAAGTTACTATTGAATCTGCTTCCACCGCCCTTTCAGGCAGCGCGTTCCAGATCACAACAACTCACTGCGTCAAAATAAATTCTCCTCCTCTCCCCCCTCTGGTTCTTTTCCCGATTATCTTCAATCTGTGTCTCTCTGGTTACCGACCCTCACGCCACTGGGAACAGTTTCTCCTGATTTACTCCATCAAAACCCCCTTCCTGATTTTGAACGCCCCGATTAAATCTCCCCTTAACCTTCTCTGCTCTCAGGAGAACAATCCCAGCTTCACCCAGTCTCTCCGCATTAACTGAAGTCACAGATTCATTGCAGCGCAAAAGGTGGCCATTCTGCCCAGCGAGTAGGGGTTGGGTTGGGGAGAGTGGGACGATCTGGACAGCTCTTTCGAACAGCTGGCGCAGGCTCGATGGGCCGAAAGGACTCTAACTGGGCCTCAAAATACGAGGCACGAGGGCCGTTCGCCGTAATTAAGCACTTCAGACCATTCCTTCGCACCTGGAAACAGGTGAGGCAGACCCAGTTCTCTCCTTCACTGCCACACTCCTGGCATGGCTGGTTCACGTCCAGGGCAGATTTGGGTAGCGGCTGCAACAGATCCAGATGTGGACACCACTTCATCGGCGTGATGGCAGACAGTGTTCTCTGAAAAGAGAGCAAAAGGCTGAGATGTGGACTGACTGACGCTGTCTGCAGCAGCACGGCAGCTTTACACAAAAGATCGACCAACTTTACACAAAAGTGACACCTTTTTATGGTAGAGTGTTACAGTGAGGGGTGTGGGATATATCAGAGTGTTACAGTGAGGGGTGTGGGATATATCAGAGTGTTACAGTGAGGGGTGTGGGATATATCAGAGTGTTACAGTGAGGGGTGTGGGATATATCAGAGTGTTACAGTGAGGGGTGTGGGGTATATCAGAGTGTTACAGTGAGGGGTGTGGGATATATCAGAGTGTTACAGTGAGGGGTGTGGGATATATCAGAGTGTTACAGTGAGGGGTGTGGGGTATATCATAGTGTTACAGTGAGGGGTGTGGGATATATCAGAGTGTTACAGTGAGGGGTGTGGCGTATATCAGTGTTACAGTGAGGGGTGTGGGATATATCAGAGTGTTACAGTGAGGGGTGTGGGGTATATCAGTGTTACAGTGAGGGGTGTGGGGTATATCAGAGTGTTACAGTGAGGGTGTGGGTTATATCAGAGTGTTACAGTGAGGAGTGTGGGGTATATCAGTGTTACAGTGAGGGGTGTGGGGTATATCAGAGTGTTACAGTGAGGGGTGTGGGGGATATCAGAGTGTTACAGTGAGGGGTGTGGGGTATATCAGAGTGTTACAGTGAGGAGTGTGGGGTATATCAGTGTTACAGTGAGGGGTGTGGGGTATATCAGAGTGTTACAGTGAGGGTGTGGGTTATATCAGTGTGTTACAGTGAGGGGTGTGGGGTATATCAGAGTGTTACAGTGAGGGGTGTGGGGTATATCAGAGTGTTACAGTGAGGGGTGTGGGGTATATCAGTGTTACAGTGAGGGGTGTGGGGTATATCAGAGTGTTACAGTGAGGGGTGTGGGGTATATCAGAGTGTTACAGTGAGGGGTGTGGGGTATATCAGAGTGTTACAGTGAGGGGTGTGGGGTATATCAGTGTTACCGTGAGGGGTGTGGGATATATCAGAGTGTTACAGTGAGGGGTGTGGGACATATCAGTGAGGGGTGTGGGGTATATCAGTGTTGCAGTGAGGGGTGTGGGGTATATCAGAGTGTTACAGTGAGGGGTGTGGGGTATATCAGAGTGTGACAGTGAGGGGTGTGGGGTATATCAGAGTGTTACAGTGAGGGGTGTGGGACATATCAGTGAGGGGTGTGGGGTATATCAGTGTTGCAGTGAGGGGTGTGGGGTATATCAGAGTGTTACAGTGAGGGGTGTGGGGTATATCAGAGTGTGACAGTGAGGGGTGTGGGGTATATCAGAGTGTTACAGTGAGGGGTGTGGGGTATATCAGTGAAATGTGTCGGGTATATCAGTGTTACAGTGAGGGGTGTGGGGTATATCAGAGTGTTACAGTGAGGGGTGTGGGGTATATCAGTGTGCAGTGAGGGGTGTAGGGTATGTCAGTGTTACAGTGAGGGGTGTAGGGTATATCAGTGTTACAGTGAGGGGTGTGGGGTATATCAGTGTTACAGTGAGGGGTGTGGGGTATATCAGTGTTACAGTGAGGGGTGTGGGGTATATCAGTGTTACAGTGAGGGGTGTGGGGTATATCAGTGTTACAGTGAGGGGTGTGGGATATATCAGAGTGTTACAGTGAGGGGTGTAGGGTATATCAGTGTTACAGTGAGGGGTGTGGGATATATCAGTGTTACAGTGAGGGGTGTGGGGTATATCAGTGTTACAGTGAGGGGTGTGGGGTATATCAGTGTTACAGTGAGGGGTGTGGGATATATCAGAGTGTTACAGTGAGGGGTGTAGGGTATATCAGTGTTACAGTGAGGGGTGTGGGATATATCAGTGTTACAGTGAGGGGTGTAGGATATATCAGAGTGTTACAGTGAGGGGTGTAGGGTATATCAGTGTTACAGTGAGGGGTGTGGGATATATCAGAGTGTTACAGTGAGGGGTGTGGGGTATATCAGTGTTACAGTGAGGGGTGTGGGGTATATCAGTGTTACAGTGAGGGGTGTGGGGTATATCAGTGTTACAGTGAGGGGTGTGGGGTATATCAGTGTTACAGTGAGGGGTGTGGGGTATATCAGTGTTACAGTGAGGGGTGTGGGGTATATCAGTGTTACAGTGAGGGGTGTGGGGTATATCAGTGTTACAGTGAGGGGTGTGGGGTATATCAGTGTTACAGTGAGGGGTGTGGGGTATATCAGTGTTACAGTGAGGGGTGTAGGGTATATATGGGAGGGGACAGTCTGGTGATTTCATGCTGATTCTCTCGTCCCTCAGTGTGTTGTGTTTCTTTTGTTAATTCCTGCAATGCCAGCATTTAGTGATGACCAGTGGCTATCACCCTCTCCCATCTATGAGAACAGATTCCCTTTGCTGCCCCCTTCCACCATTTTTTATTGTATTTTTCCACTCAGCGTGCCTGCTGTCACCCTCCCCTCCCGCTTGGTACGGAATGACCATTCTTCAGCACCGGTTGTGGGCAGTGTGAATCACCGGCACTTCCACCGTGCAGGGCATCGCGGCCAGAGGGACAGCGCCGCCGTCGAGAACTCTGCCGGGACTGGCGATCTCCAGCAGGCGCCGCGCCCCACCCCCTCTCCCACCTGCCCCCCAAGACGCACCGCCCAGCCCCTCGCCCCAGGGGAGTGGCCGGCTTCTTGACCACGTGGCCCCTCCCCGGTCACGGAACTCACCGAGGACGACGACAACACAGGCAGTGGTCCCTTTGTCTCCGGGCACCACCTGCTGGCTTTGTCACTGGACAAAGAGGGAAGCTCGTCCTCGCTGGAGCCCGGCAGCTTGGAGATACTGGAGGAGATGCTGATCATATCCAGGCTGCTGTGTTTCTCTCGCAGTCCTGTCTGTTGCAAATCCAGGAAGAGGAAAGCAGTTAATTTGCCCGACGCCTTGTGGAGGCGCTGATTGACGCTGTATTTCAAAGAAAGGGCTCGAGTCTCCGCCGCGCCAACTTGCACAAACAGCAATCTGGCAAACGACCCACGTCTACATATATATTCGTATATACGGCCATATATTCGTCCCATCACTGCGACTGCCTGAAACCACCTCTGTAACACCTCTGCCCCATCTCAGCTCAACTGCTGCTAAACCCTCCTTTCGTGCCTTCTTAACCTGTAGACTTGACTATGCCAGCACACTTCTGACTGGCCTCCCACGTTTGGCAGTGGTGAAGTGGTCGTGTCACTGGACTAGCAATCCAGAGGCCTCGGCTAATGCTCTGGGGACGCAAGTTCAAATCCCCACAGCAGCTATTCCCTGCAACGGTGACCATGAAGCCTTTGTCGATTGTCTTAAAAACCCATCTGGGTCACTGGTGTCCTTTAGGGAGGGAAATCTGCCGTTGTCTCACCTGGTCTGGCCTACATGTGATTCCAGACCCACAGCAATGTGGTTGACTCTTAAATGGCCGAGCAGGCCACTCCGTTGTACCAAACCATTGGAGAAAAGTCTAAAAGGAATGAAACCGGACCCAGGCACCGCAAACGACAACGGCAAACCCAGCCCTGTCGACCCTGCAAAGTCCTCCTTACTAACATCTGGGGGCTTGTGTCAAAGTTGGGAGAGCTGTCCCACAGACTAGTCAAGCAACAGCCTGACATAGTCATACTCACGGAATCATACCTTACAGACAATGTCCCAGACACTGCCATCACCATCCCTGGGTATGTCCTGTCCCACCGGCAGGACAGACCCAGCAGTGGTGGTGGCACAGTGGTATACAGTTGGGAGGGAGCTGCCCGGGGACCTACCCTCAACATTGACTCTGGACCCCTTGAAGTCTCATGGAATCAGGTCAAACATGGGCAAGGAAATCTCCTACTGATTACCACCTACCGCCCTCCCTCAGCTGATGACTCAGTACTCCTCCATGTTGAACAGCACTTGGAGGAAGCACTGAGGGTGGCAAGGGCACAGAGTATACTCCAGGTGGGGGACTTCAATGTCCATCACCAAGAGTGGCTCGGTAGCACCACTACTGACCGAGCTGGTCGAGTCCTAAAGGACATGGCTGCTAGACTGGGTCTGCGGCAGGTGGTGGGGGAACCAACAAGAGGGAACAACATACTCGACCTCATCCTCACCAATCTGCCTGCCGCAGATGTATCTGTCTATGACAGTATTGGTAGGAGTGACCACCACACAGTCCTTGTGGAGACGAAGTCCCGCCTTCACATCGAGGATACCGTCCATCGTGTTGTGTGACACTACCACCGTGCTAAATGGGATAGATTTCGAACAGATCTAGCAGCTCAAAACTGGGCATCCATGAGGCGCTGTGGGCCATCAGCAGCAGCAGAATTGTACTCAACCACAATCTGTGACCTCATGGCCCGGCATATCCCCCACTCTACCATTACCATCAAGACAAGAGACCTACCCTGGTTCAATGAAGAGTGCAGGAGGGCATGCCAGGAGCAGCAGCAGGCATACCTCAAAATGAGGTGTCAACCTGGTGAAACTACAATACAGGACTATATGTACGCAAAACAGAGTAAGCAGCATGCGACAGACAGAGCTAAGCGATCCCATAACCAACGGATCAGATCTAAGCTCTGCAGTCCTGCCACATCCAGTCGTGAATGGTGGTGGACAATTAAACAACTAACTGGAGGAGGTGGCTCCACAAATATCCCTGTCCTCAATGATGGGGGAGCCCAGCACATCAGTGCGAAAGATAAGGCTGAAGCATTTGCAACAATCTTCAGCCAGAAGTGCCGAGTTGATGATCCATCCCAGCCTCTTCCCCTCCTCCTGAAGTCCCCAGTATCACAGATGCCAGACTTCAGCCACTTTGATTCATTCCTCGCAATATCAAGAAACGACTGAAGACACTGGATACTGCAAAGGCTAGGGGCCCTTACAATATTCCAGCAATAGTACTGAAGACCTGTGCTCCAGAACTTGCCACGCCCCTAGCCAAGCTGTTCCAGTACAGCTACAACACTGGCATCTACCCTGCAATGTGGAAAATTGCCCAGGTATGTCCTGTACACAAAAAGCAGGACAAATCCAACCCGGCCAATTGCCACCCAATCAGCCTACTCTCAATCATCAGTAATGAAAGAGTCGTCGACAGTGCTATCAAAGGCACTTGCTTAGCAATAACCTGCTCAGTGACGCACAGTTTGGGTTCCGCCAGGGCCACTTGGTTCCAGACCTCATTACAGCCTAGGTCTAAACATGGACAAAAGAAGCTGAACTCCAGAGGTGAGGTGAGAGTGACCGCTCTTGACATCAAGGCAGCAGTTGACCGAGTGTGGCATCAACTTTTTTGTTTAATTCATTCAGGGATGTGGGCGTCGCTGGCCAGGCCAGCATTTATTGCCCATCCCCAATTGCCCTCGAGAAGGTGGTGGTGAGCTGCCTTCTTGAACCACTGCAGTCCATTTGGGGTAGGTTTCATTCCTTTTTATTGACTTCGTAGCGGTTTGGTACAACTGAGGGGCTTGCTAGGCCATTTCAGAGGGCATGTAAGAGTTAACCACATTGCTGTGGGTCTGGAGTCACATGTAGGCCAGACCAGGTAAGGACGGCAGATTTCCTTCCCTAAAGGACATTAGTGAACCAGATGGGTTTTTACAACAATCGACAATGGTTTAGACTAGCTTTTAATTCCAGATTTATTAATTAAATTCAAATTCCACCTTCTGCTGTGGTGGGATTCGAACCCATGTCCCCAGATAAATATCCTGGGTCTCTGGGTTACTAGTCCAGTGATAATACCACTACGCCACTGCCCACCCCTTCATCTCCCCCTATCACTCCTAGAAACATAGAAAATAGGAGCAGGCCATTCGGCCCTTCAAGCCTGCTCTGCCATTCATTATGATCATGGCTGATCATCCAACTCAGTAAACTGTTCCCGCTTTCCCCCCATACCTTTTGATCCCTTTAGACCCAAGAGCTATATCGAACGCCTTCCTGAAAACATACAATGTTTTGGCCTCAACTGCTTTCTGTGGTAGCGAATTCCACAGGCTCACCACTCTCTGGGTGAAGTAATTTCTCCTCATCTCAGACCCCTGGTTCTGGACGCCCCCACCATCGGGAACATCCTTCCTGCATCTACCCTGTCAAGTCCTGTTAGAATTTTATAGGTGTCTATGAGATTCCCCCCTCACTCTTCTGAACTCCAGCGAATATAATCCTAACCGACTCAATCTCTCCTCATACGTCAGTCCTGCCATCCCAGGAATCAGTCTGGTAAACCTTCGCTGCACTCCCTCTACAGCAAGAACATCCTTCCTCAGATAAGGAGACCTAAACGGCACACAATATTCCAGGCATGGCCTCACCAAGGCCCTGTATAATTGCAGCAAGACATCTCTGCTCCTGTACTCGAATCCTCTCGCTATGAAGGCCAACATACCATTTGCCTTTTTTACCGCCTGTTGCACCTGCATGCTTACCTTCAGCGACTGGTGTACGAGAACACCCAGGTCTTGCTGAATATTCCCTTCTCTCTCAGTTTATTGCCGTTCAGATAATAATCTGCTTCCTGTTTTTGCTACCAAAGTGGATAACCTCACATTTATCCACATTATACTGCATCTGCCCACTCACTCAACTTGTCCAAATCACCCTGAAGCCTCTCTGCATCCTCCTCACAACTCACCCTCCCACCCAGTTTTGTGTCATTTGCAAATTTGGGGATATTACATTTAGTTCCCTTAGCTAAATCATTACTATATATTGTGAATAGCTGGGGTCCTAGCACCGATCCCTGTGGTACCCCACTAGTCACTGCCTGCCATTCGGAAAAAGACCCGTTTATTCCTACTCTTTGTTTCCTGTCCGCCAACCAATTTTCTATCCATCGCAAGACATTACCCCCAGTCCCATGCACTTAAATTTTACATGCTAATCTCTTATGTGGGACTTTGTCGAAAGCCTTCTGAAAGTCCAAATAAACCACATCCACTGGCTCCCCCTCATCAACTCTACTAGTTACATCCTCGAAGAATTCTAGTAGATTTGTCAAGCATGATTTCCCTTTCGTAAATCCATGCTGACTCTGTCTGATTCTACCACTGTTCTCAAAGTGATCTGCTATAAAGTCTTTGATAATGGACTCTAGAATTTTCCCCACTCCCGATATCAGGCTGACTGGTCTATAATTCCCTGCTTTCTCTCTACCTCCCTTTTTAAATAGTGGGGTTACAGTAGCTACCCTCCAATCTGTAGGAACTGTTCCAGAGTCTATAGAATCTTATATAATCCCTATCCTTCTGTTCCTTTCTCCCTCGCGTGTTTATCCAGCTTCCCCCTTAAATACATCAACACTATTCACCTCGACCACTCCCTGTGGGAGCGAGTTCCACACTCTCAGCACTCTCTGGGGAAAGGAGTTGGAGAGCTCTGAGATGCAGAGGGATCTGGGTGTCCTAGTGCATGAATCGCAAAAGGCTAGTATGCAGGTACAGCACGTAATTAGGAAAGCAAATAGAATGCTATAATTTATTGTGAGGGGAACTGAATACAAAAGTAGGGAGGTTATGCTTCAGTTATACGGGGCATTGGTGAGACCACATCTGGAGTACTGTGTACAGTACCGGTCTCCTTATTTAAGGAAAGATGTAAATGCGTTGGAGGCAGTACAGAGAAGGTTTAATAGACTAATACCGGGAATGGGCAGGTTGTCTTATGAGGAATGATTGGACAGGCTAGGCTTGCATCTGCTGGAATTTAGAAGAGTAAGAGGCGACTTGATTGAAACATATCAGATCCTGAGGGGTCTTGACAGGGTGGATGTGGAAAGGATGTTTCCCCATTGTGGGAGAATCTAGAACTAGGGGGTCACTGTTTAAAAATAAGGGGTCGCCCATTTAAGACAGAGATGAGGAGAAATTTTTTTCTCGGACAGAGTTGTGAGTCTTTGGAATTCTCTTCCAAAGCAGAGTCTTTGAATATTTTTAAGGCAGAGGTAGATAGATTCTTGATAAGGAAAAGGGGTTGAAAGGTTATCGGGGGTAGGTGGAAATGTGGAGTGATCAGTTCAGCCATGAACTCACTGAACGGCGGAGCAGACTCGAGGGGCGGAGAATGCTATCCTGCTCCTCATGCGTATGTTCTCCCCCCCACAAGTGGAAACATCCTCTCTACGTCTACCCTACTGAAACCCCTTCATCATTTTAAAGACCCCTATCAGGTCACCCCTCGGACTTCTCTTATCGAGAGAAGAGAGCCCCCAGCCTGGACTATCTTTCCTGACAGTTACAACCTCTCAGTTCTGGGATCATCCTTAACAAATGATACCAGCTACCCAATTGGTTCCACTCTCCGTTGCTCTCCTCCCACAGCCGTGCACAATGTTCCCCCTTCCAGTATTTCTCCGATTCCCCCTTTTGAAAGTTACTATTGAATCTGCTTCCACCGCCCTTTCAGGCAGCGCGTTCCAGATCACAAGAGCTCACCCCTTCAGAAGACCTCTCGTTGGTCAGCGCGCTGGGACCTTGCTTCAAGCCGGCTTTCCCCTTGGGCATGGGGGTCCTTCTCCAGCTGGAGGGGACCTGGGAATCAGTCGGCGGCTTCACGGAGGTGGGGTCATCAGGCTCTTCCTCTTGCTTCAAGGGCAGTATGGCCAGAGGCGACGGGGGTGGCCGAGGCCACAGGGGCATCTGCGTGATCAGCATGGGCTGACCGCTAGCATCCAGCTGGGGCACTGTGGGGGGAAAAGGAGAAAGTGATGGGCGGGGAAAGCAGCCGGACCACCACACAACCAGAATAGGAACACTCCGCGGTTTGAAGATTCACATCTCCAGCGCCTGTCACCGCCTCTTGGCATCCCCAAAGCACCTCACACCCAATGACACTCATGTGAACTGTTTTATTTCTCCACCCCCACCCCCCCACCATGTTTGTCCATGAGATCTGGCATCATTAGCAAGAGCTGTATAGATTACTCATCCCTAATTCTGAAGGGTGAGTGTGATCACTGCTGGAGAGAACTACCCTACCCCACCTCTGTTCTTCTTCCAATAGTGGCTGTGGGATCTTTTACGTCTTCCTGAGAGGGCAGACGGGGGCCTCGCTTTTAACGTCTCATCCCGAAAGACGGCCCCTCCAACAGTGCGGCACTCCCTCAGCACTGACCCTCCGACAGTGCGGCACTCCCTCAGTACTGACCCTCCGACAGTGCGGCGCTCCCTCAGTACTGACCCTCCGACAGAGCAGCACTCCCTCAGTACTGACCCTCCGACAGTGCGGCACTCCCTCAGTACTGACCCTCCGACAGTGCCGCGCTCCCTCAGTACTGACCCTCCGACAGAGCAGCACTCCCTCAGTACTGACCCTCCGAAAGAGCAGCACTCCCTCAGTACTGACCCTCCAACAGTGCGGCACTCCCTCAGTACTGACCCTCCGACAGTGCGGCGCTCCCTCAGTACTGACCCTCCGACAGAGCAGCACTCCCTCAGTACTGACCCTCCGACAGTGCGGCGCTCCCTCAGTACTGACCCTCCGACAATGCGGCTCTCCCTCAGTACTGACCCTCCGACAGTGCGGCACTCCCTCAAGTACTGACCCTCCGACAGTGCGGCGCTCCCTCAGTACTGACCCTCCGACAATGCGGCTCTCCCTCAGTACTGACCCTCCGACAGTGCGGCGCTCCCTCAGTACTGACCCTCCGACAATGCGGCTCTCCCTCAGTACTGACCCTCCGACAGTGCGGCGCTCCCTTGGTACTGACCCTCCGACTGCGCGGCGCTCCCTCGGTACTGACCCTCCGACAGTGCGGCGCTCCATCTGTTCTGACCCTCCGACAGTGCGCTGCTCCATCTGTTCTGACCCTCCGACAGTGCGGCGCTCCCTCAGTACTGACCCTCCGACAGTGCGGCGCTCCCTCAGTACCGACCCTCCGACAGCGCGGCGCTCCCTCAGTACTGGCACCAGAGGAGTGTCAGGCCTGGATTATGGGGCTCAGATCTGTGGAGTGGTCACTCAAACCCACGACCTTCTGTCTCAGGGCCAAGCGTGACACCCACTGAGCTACGGCTGACACCCCTATTACCGGCTATATGACTCCTGTTTGTAATAAATACCGGTTGACCTCCCGTGGTGGTATGTACACATGGACTAGCCTGGTCCAGTGGAGCGTTCAGATGAAGCTGGGTCAGAGGGCAGGGTTCAGAGGGCAGGGGTTAGAGGGCATGGGTGGATATTTGGAAAAGGCAGGGCAGTCAGTGCCCCTCTAAAAGCACGGATTCGCTCGTTATTTTTATATTCCCATTTTAAATTCCTATGTCAACATTTCGAATGGAAACAGTCGGCTTGTCACGTCACGGCACCTCCACTGGTGGCAGTGTGTAATTACAGCGTGACACTTTTACATGGGCGGTTCCCGTTACAGATGTTGACAGGGGAGTTTACAATGGAAACAGGGCGGACAAGCAAACGTAGAACGTTTAACATGTTATGCAGATTGACACACAGAGGTTTTGGTGCATTTTTAAATTACAGACATGGGGGAGGGAGGGAGGGAGGTTGGGTAGAGTTTCCGCTTGGGTGCGACTGGCAATCCGTGCGTTTTTTTTTAAATGTTCCATTTTTGAAAAAAAATTGCTTTATTAAACATTCCTTGACATTTTGAAGATTGTAAACTTGGTGCTGTTTGATCAATGCAACCGAGAATGGGTTTATCACCAAAAAAAGTAGGCATTTTAAACCACAGTGTCCAGCGACACCCCCCCCCCTCAACTGCGGGTAACCTGATTTCAAATTACCGCAAGACTTTCAAAAAAAACCTACAAAGAACCGTTTGCTCGTTACGTTCCAGTGCAGCAGTGGGTTTCTCCGCAAGTTAAGCAAAGAGCTCCGTTCAAAAGCTTTTTAAGTTCGGACCCTGACAGTGCCCTGGCGTGAAAGAACCAGTTTAATTTTAGCGTGCACTGCGCCGAGGAAAGAGATCCGCCACCATTTGCGTGGGTTTCCCCAGCCTCGCCCAAATTGGAAACTCTAGCCCAAGGGTGCATCATAAGCCTGTAACACTTCACACATTCAGTAACATACGCACGCTGGGAGGGCGGCGGGAGCTGGGACCACAACGACACTCTCTGGGACGGACTGTCACTATCGTAATCGTAAGCTGCGGGTCAGAACATATAAAAAGCAGAGGCGAAATGAGCAATGTCACACCCTGTCACAAACAACACACCGTGGGTTAAAGACGAGCCAGCATTGGTCACCAGCCTCAGTGTGCTGCACGGCCAGCTATTCAGTAAGGGAGGCGAAGTGGCAGCCAATTAACACACAGCAAGCTCCCACTAACAGCAATGAGGTTAAGACCCGTTTTCAGTGCAGGTTCAGTGGAGATAAACATCGGCGCAGGACACTGGGGAGAGTTACCCCCGGCCTCGGCTCTTGTAGAATGATAGAATGCTTACAGCATGAAAGGAGGCCATTCAGCCAGCTGTGTCCGTGCCGGCTCTCTGTGACAGCAACTCAGCCTTTGCCCTATAGTGCCGCAAATCTTTTCTCTTCAGATAATGACCCCGCCTCTCTTCGGAAGGCCTTGATTGAATCTGCCTCCGTCACAGTCACAGTTTAACATCTCCTCTGAAAGACGGCCCCTCCGACAGTGTGGCGCGCCCTCAGTACTGACCCTCCGACAGTGCGGCGCTCCCTCAGTACTGACCCTCCGACAGTGCGGCGCTCGCTCAGTACTGACCCTCCGACAGTGCGGCGCTCCTTCGGTACTGACCCTCCAACAGTGCGGCGCTCCCTCGGTACTGACCCTCCGACAGTGCGGCGCTCCCTCAGTACTGACCCTCCGACAGCGCGGCGCTCCCTCAGTACTGACCCTCCAACAGTGCGGCGCTCCCTCAGTACTGACCCTCCGACAGTGCGGCGCTCCCTCGGTACTGACCCTCCGACAGCTCGGCGCTCCCTCGGTACTGACCCTCCGACAGAGCTGCGCTCCCTCTGTACTGACCCTCCGACAGTGTGATGCTCTCTCAGTACTGACCCTCGGACACTGCGGCACTCCCTCAGTACTGACCCTCCGACATTGCGGCGCTCCCTTAGTTCTAACCCTCCGACAGCGCGGCGCTCCCTGCGCACCGACCCTCCGACAGTGCGGCGCTCCCTGCGCACCGACCCTCCGACAGTGCGGCGCTCCCTGCGCACCGACCCTCCGACAGTGCGGCGCTCCCTGCGCACCGACCCTCCGGCGCTCCCGGCGCACCGACCCTCCGACAGTGCGGCGCTACCATATTCATCAGCGGAGCGTCGGATCTGGATTATGCGGCCCACATCGCTGGCTTGGGTGCTCGATCCCACGGCCTGCCGACTCAAGAGGTGTGAATGGGACAGGTTTCGTCATGGCTGACATCAGGGTGCACTCACAGAGACTCACCAAGCTAGCTGGTGTGGAGGTGAAGCAGAGCCAGACGGCAGGGACAGCTATTTGGACCCTGATATGCAGAGGCAACTCAGTTCCCCGTTTTTAAGGGAACAATTCGCTCGTCGTTTATATCTTCCCATGCGAAGTTCCTCCGCCAACGTTTCGAAGGGAACCAGCCCCAAGGAAAAGCTGTCACTCTGCAGCACCTCCATTGGTGGCAGCCTGTATTCACAGCGTGACACGTTTACATAGGCTGTTTCCATTATAAATGTTGACGTGGAACCTCCAATGGAAAGCAAAGGCGGAGATGTGAATGCGATATTTTTAGCATGTTATCTAGAGAGATATACGGGAGTTCCAGCACATTTTAGAATGATAAAAGTGGTGTATTACATCCAGTAACCCTCAATGCTGTCACCAATATACATACATTGGGTGGTTTGCTCCTGCTGGGACCACAGTGACCCTCTCTGAGATTCTGACTGCCAACTCTCAAGTTCCATATCAGGATCTATGAAAAGAGATGGACAGTCAAACAGCAAAATCACAACACACTCCTAATTAATACACCACGTGTTAAAGACTGCTTGCTCAGTGAGCTCGTGATCCGACCTCTCCATCATCTGCTCTTGCCTGCAATGTCCCCCATTCCCTCAGTGCCCCCCCCAAAAAAAATCTATCCATCTCAGTCTTGAATATATTCAACGACGGAGCATCCATAGCTCTCTGGGCTCAGAGAACACCGCGGATTCACGACCCTCCGAGAGAAACAAGCTCTCACCCACAGTCCGAACGGACGGGCCCCCTTTACCCTCGTTCTGGACTCCGAATTGCAAGCTGTCGCTGGCTTCGGGAACTTTCGCACGCCCACCCGAGCGGCACCAGACCGGTGGGGCGGGGGGGTCTCGGTTTTGAAGTCCCACGGGAAGGGCAGGACAGCCAACAGGCCAGGGCTCCCTCAGTTCTGGCACTGCGGGCTGGATAATGGGGCTCCAGACTATGGACTGACCCGCTGAGCCCCCGCAGCTGTCACCTGTATTACTGGCTGCAAATGCCGGACGACCTCCTGAGCCTACTACTCGGACGGCCAAGCCTTGCGTCCAGCTGAAGACGGGTCAGTGGGCTGGGGTCAGAGGGTGCGGGTGGATATCTGGATCAGGTTGTGCAGACGAATCCAGTCCCCTCGTTAAAAGGCACGCATCCGGCCGTCATTTTTCCATTCCGTTATAAATTCTGACGGCAACATGAAACAGCCCGATTTAAACCGGTCACACCACAGCACCTCCACTGGTGGCAGCGTGTAATTACAGCGTGACACGTTTACATAGGCGGTTCCCATTATAAATGTCGACGTGAGCGTTTACAAAGGAAGGAGGCAGACACGCGAATGTAGAATGTTTAACACGTATGTTTAGGTTCATGTTCTAAGTCTAGACATGAGTAACACTCGGGGGCATTCAGTAATATACATACGCTGGAAGGTAACTGGTTGCTGCGACCACATTGATGTTCTCCTACTCTGTGCGACCTGAGTGTCCGAATCCATTATAGCAACTGTGGGCACTAGGATAAGACAGATGAGTAATGCAGCAAAATTACAACCTGTTCATATTATCATCACACACTGTGAGTTAACAAAAGACTCACAGCCACTGTTTAAATGCGGGAAACGGGGCAGCTAATTTGCGGACAGTGAGATTCCACCAGAATGGTCAGCTTTGAGTGTTGCTGGTTTAGGGATTAATTTCGACACCAGGGAGAGCACCCCCCCCCCCCCCCTGTTCTTTTACAACAGTGGTCAGAGAATCATCTGAGATGGCTTCTCCCCCAGGTCCCACACCATCTGGTGTTCCTCCCCCCCCCACACCCCCCCCCCCCCAAGGATCTATCCTTGTTATTCTCCTTTATCGCAGCAATATCATCCAAACGCATGTCAGTTTCTACACGTCTGCTGACGACATCCAGCTCTACCTCTCCCCCCCCCCCCCCCCACCCCACCGTCTCCGACTGCTTGTCCGACATCAGTACCGATGCGAGCAGAAATCCACTCCAACTGCTCCTTGGGAAGACTGAAGCCATTGTCTTCCAGTCCCCGCCACCAACTCCAGTCCTCGGCCTGACTGTCGGTGGGCCCCTGGGCTGACGTATCCGACCCTGTCATGTGTCTCTGACCGCATGTCCGTGCCATTACGAAGACAGCCTGTCTCCGGCTCTGTAACCCTGTCCGGATTCTCCCTGCTGCGTCAACTCAGCTGCTGCCGAACCTCGGAAATCCTCTCGACTTGACTCTTCCAACACACTCCGCCTGGCCAGCCTTGCCTTCGCCATCCGCGGTAAACCCGAGTTCATCCAAAGCTCTGCTGCCTGTGTCCCAACTCACATCGAGTCCCATTCGCTCATCAACCCCGCCCCCCCCCCCCACCCTCCTGTGCTCACTGGCCTACACTGGCCCCCCGTTAAGCACACCTCAACATTAAAAATTTGCAACCTTGCGTTCAAATCTCTCCACGGCTTCACCCGTGTGTGACACCAGCCCCCCCCACCCCCACCCCACCCCCGCCCCGACCTAGTTCTACATTCTGAATACACGTCGTAGTTGGTGGCCGTGGAAACTTTTACGTCAACCTGGAAGGGCAGACGGGAGCCTCGGTCTTGCCTGGAAGACGGCACGTCCGACAGGGCAGTGCTCCCTCAATACTGGGACTGAGCGGCTGTGCGTCAGGCGGAACTGAAGCGCTCACGTCTGTGGAGCGGGACTCCGTTCTGACCCCGAGGCAAGAGTGAGGCCCACTGAGCCACGGTCTAGCTCTCGCAAGACTCTTGTTTAGAATAAATACTGGCGGACCTCATATTAGCATGTTATGCTGATAGATAGGCACAGGTGTTTAGGTGCATGTGATAATTAAGAGGCATGCCTGGTAACACTCGGGACATTCGGTTACATACATACTCTGGATGGGAGTCTGTTGCTGGGACCACACTGACGCTCCCCGACTCGAACGCTGAACTGTCAGACTCCACTACAGTAGCTGTGGATACTGGAAGTCAACGGGTGAGTAAAACGGACGGCCTAATCGTGTTAGCATTATAACAGGCCCCGAGTTAAAGACAGACTCAGAGTGCCGCAGTGCCTTTCCAACAGTTTTTGCAGCCACCAAAGTAACGTAGCAACCCGTGGCGGCGAACTTAAGCAGGATCTCACAAGCGTCACTTCAAGAACGACTGGGGGTTTTTTTTTTCCTCTTGCTGACGGGGTCCCAGGATACCCACCCGCTGCTCTTCCCCCCCCCCCCCCCCACTAGCCACCGGAGTTACCACCTGCAACGGCTTCTCCTCCGGCTCCCACACCGTTACCTCTGGCGTCCGCCAAGGATCCATCCCCGTTCTCCTTCTACACCTGTTTGCCCGAAATCCAGAGCTGGATGGGCAGAAATTCCCTCCAGCGACTCACAGGGAAGACGGAGGCCATTATCGCCCCGTGGCCCGCACAGTCTCCGTTCCCTAGCCACAGACTCCATTCCTCTCCCTGGCAACCGTCTTGAGGTCAGAGTGCCATTTACGGCACAGAAGGAGGCCATTCGTCCCGTCGAGTCCATTCCGGCTCGCTCTGTAGAGCAATCCAGTCACTGACTGAGCATCCACAGCCCTCCGAGGCGAGAGTGGTGAGAGGGAGGAGGTTTAAAGGGGATCAAAGGGGTAAATTTTTCACTCAAAGAATAGTGGGTATCTGGAATGAGCTGCCTGAGGTGGTGGGGGCAGGAACAGTAGCAACATTTAAGAGGCATCTGGACAGGTACTTGAATGAGCAAGGCATAGAGGGATATGGAATTAATGCAGGCAGGTGGGATTAGTATAGATAGGCATTATGGTCGGCATGGACACGGTGGGCCGAAGGGCCTGTTTCTGTGCTGTACGGCTCTATGACATGTGAAAACACCAAGCCATGGCCGACACCTGTAGTTACCACATATAAGCCTCCTGTTTGTAATAAATACAGATCGACCTCCCGTGGCAAGGCCAAGGGTGGAATTTTATTGGGTGCCGCGGCATTCCCGATGGGCAGGACCGGACGTGCTCGTAACCTCCTCTTCCGCCGCAATTCCCGTTTCCCCGCGCGCCTTCGTACACAAATTAGCTGTGCGGTGACGTGCACGGGAGGCACATAGGATCAGGCGGTGGGGGTTGGAAACCGCTCCGCCCCCCCCCCCCCCACCACTGCCCCAAGCCGCACGATCGCCACAGATATTAAACAGGCTGTGCTCGCGGCCTCAAGGAGCCTTCCTTTCAACGTCAGCATCTTCAGAATAACTGACGCTTTTACTTGAACAAAAATGTTTTTGCCTCCCTTATCTTTGTGGCAGTCACCAGCAACTTCACACCGTTTATTTTCCCCTCGGCCAACGCGGGCGTCTTCCCTGCGGATGGAGTGCGGAGACCCTCCCGCCTCACCAAGGCGGCCTGGGTGGAGGCAGCGGAGGGGTGGGGGGGGGGGGGGGGGGGTGTCTCGAACCCTGGGGTCACTCGTCGAACGTGGGTGCAGCGCCGCAAAGCGCATCAATGGACTTGCTCGGGTCAGCCCAGGCTGCTCCGTTGCTTTCTTCCATGGCTCAGTGTCTTTAAGGCAGAGGTTACGCACGGAATGCAGTGGAATGCGTGAGCAGCATCTGTGCCATCCATTAAATGACGTTGCGTCCAAGGTGAAGGCTGGCATTGTCTGTGCGACTGGATGCGTCGTGCGAAAGCCGCTGCCGAATGAGTGAAGTCGATGCACGTGTGCAACAGCTGCGATGCATCACTTGCCACGTCGTTAAATCTGCACTCTCTGCTGCGGGATAAACAAAGCCGCAACCAGCGCGAGCGTGCAAAGACGGGAGGAGGGGGGTCCCTGACGTCAGGGACTGCTCGGCCACGGCTGAGGAGGAGGCCTCTGAGATCGAGAGAGGAGGGAGGCAGGGCGAGCGCCGATGGCGAGGCAGGAGTCACAAGGCGTCAGGACGAAGTGTCACCTCTGCTCTTGCAGCCGCACGTGGAAACTGAAGGAAATGGTCCGAATGCATGTGAAGCACATGCTTGAAGTGCCTCTGTTTGTGTCCCCGATGCAGGTGCCCGCACTAGAGTCACAGAATGCCACGCGGCCCAGGAATCCTCTTCTGGGGGAGCAAGAAGAAGCCAATTCCCCAGAGGGTGCACCGTCACCTGCCTCTTCTTCCGCCTCCACCAGCGCAGATACATCCACACAGTCCGCGGGCGGGGGGGGGGGGGGGGGGTTTAAGATTAGAATCTGGGGCACAAGCTGGTGTGCACGACACAGACGCGTCCCAGCAGCTGAGGCAGCGTGTGCCAGCCGGGCTCTCCAGACCATCGGAGGACTGCTGTGGACCAGGCCCCTGCTCAGCCCCACTACGAGAAGCCTGCTGGACGTGCGGAAAAGCCACGTGGAAAATATGCCAAGAGTCAAGAGTCTGGTGAGCTCCGTGGCGAGTCTGGTTGAGCACTCGAGCCATACGCGATCCGGCCTGCACTCCATCGCCGTCGCTGTGGGCTCCATGCAGCAGAGTCTAAGCGAGAGGAGGACGAGGAACCTGGGCCTCCCTCCAGGTCCCTCTCCCCCTCAGGGGGAACAGGCAGGTGCCATCGTGCACACGGATGGAGGAGGAGCGCATGCCTCCGGGGCCTTCCTCTCAGGACAGCCCCATGGTTAGTGGCGTCTTGTCCTACCCCCGACACTGACCCCCTTACCTCCGGCAGGCGAGCACATGTGGCACGGGTGCTGCACAAATTGTGACAACAGAAAGGATTTATTAATACATATTTATTTCATGCAAAATTTGACGCACTCTCGGTGAAGTTTTGCTTGGTTACAGACGGATGCAAAGACGTTTTGCGGGAGGCCTGTAGCAGGAACACTGCTTGCAAAGCATCGCAGAAAATGCCCAGTGTCCAACTCTCATTGGAATTTGAGCCTTGACTCTTCAATGATGGCTGTTTTCCGACTGATGATTAATAACTTTTTCCAATATAATTGAGCTTCTCCTCGGTGTCCCTTGCGTGCCTCTCCATTGCCCTCGTTTGGATGACATCATTTGTCGTTGTTGTCCTCGTCCTCACCCTCTTCACAGTCATCCTCCTCCGAGGAGGACTGCTCTTCCCCCGTTCCTCTGCCTGCAGAATATTGCCGCGTCTAATTGCAAAGGTTGCGCGAGGCACAGCAGACAATGATTATCTGCGACACCCTCTGTGGCTACGGAATCGCATTTTCAGCCTGCCAACGGAGTGTTCAATGACGAGCGAGCGACATTGTACCTCTCTTCATCAGCGAGTACAGTTGATCAGCGCTCGCACTCTAGGGAGCCGGGCGGCGGCGCCGAAAGCCGCAGACCCTTGCTGCCCGGCTGTCCTCGTCTTGGCCGGCAAGAAGACGAAATCATTGGCACGTTGAGGAAGGGCACTGGCCACCCGCTTTGACGCACCTGTGGGTCGCAGACTGCGAGACGCCATATGCCGCCCCGTGGATCCCTGGAAGGAACCGCTGGGGGGGGGGGGATAAAAAAAATAAATAAAAACCGAGTGCGGCAGCCACCTGGAGGGCAACTGGCACGGGATTGCCACCGAAGCCGAGCGGCTGCAGGTCATGCCGCAGGATCCTACGGATTTCTCTGACCATTTCACGTGACGTTCTGAGGCGTCTCTGGCGTTGCCCCTCCGACAGCTGAAGGTCCTTGCCCCGAGGACGTGCCAGCGCCCGCCTTCGATAAAGCCGTTCATTCGGAGCTTCCCCACCTTCATGTTCTGCCTGTTGCTGGGACTCGGGCACCAAGAGTTGAGGGAGAAGAGCCCTCCTGAGTCTCCCTCTCTGCTCTTCTTCCCGTGGTACTGGACAAATTGGGTACGAGAGACCCATGTCGCTGTGGCTTTTCTGAACAATTAATAAGCAGAACACGGCAGTTCAGCCCTCTGTCCACACTGAGCTGAAACTTGGAGGCAATGAACAAGGTTGAAGACGGGTGGGTAGAAGAGACGCCCACTGTTGTTTGCCTCCTCCCACTCTCCTTGAGCGCCCTCCTCCTGCAACCTTCCAGCTTCAGCCCATCACCCTTGATGCTACCCTTCCCTCCGTTACCATTGAGCCTCCCCCTATGACTGTGCACAGTGTAATCAATGCATTCATGCCATTCCTCCCGTGTTCCTATCGACAGGCCGACTCTTATCCTTGACCCTCCTCACATTGAACTGACCGTCGTTGCTGAGTCCCGTTCCCCTCCATATGAAGCTGCCGAACACCCACCCATTAGTCTGGACTTCCACCCCCTACAGAACACACACATGCCCCCATTGACTGCGAACATTCCTTCTGCTAGCCAGCACCGTCAATTTGCCCCACAGCTCCCCGGCGTTGACAGCACCCATTCCCTCCTTTAGGCTCTTGCCAAATACTTTCACACTGTACCGATCTAATCGACCCACTGTCCCCCTCAGCCAACAACATACATCTTCACCATTCAACGACTTGGGACACTCCACTCCACACCTCCCCCCCCCCCACTGCTCTTCGATCAGCCCCATCCTTCCCATACCCTGCTCCTCTGTGTAGCCCCTACCCATACCTTCGCCGCCATCCCGAGAGGATTCCCTCTCGCTGGTGCTGAGCCCGGATGTAAACATTCATTCCACCGCTGGCGTTCGTTTAGCACGCGAGTTGAATCCGAAAAAAACCCCACCTCCCATCTAATTATACCACCCTGCACGCCACCAAATCCGCTGCGACGGACAGCACAAAGTGTAGTGTTTGGGTGAAACTGGGTCGGGGGTTAAAGGGCATGGGCGGATATTTGGAATGGGCTGCGCAGACCGTACTCAGTTCCCATTTTAAAGGCACGGATTCGGTTGCTGCTTGCATATTCCCATCAGAAACTCCTGTGCCAACATTTCTAATGGACACGGCACAGCACCATCCACTGGTGGCACCGTGTAATTACAGCGTGACAGGTTTACCTAGGCGGCTCCCATTGGAAATGTTGACATGGGAGTTTACAATGGAAAAAAAAAAGGTCGGCATGCAGGCCCACAGATGGACGCGTGGATAGTTAGTCGTGGTACATGACACATACCCTGGGAGGGAGCCTGCTGCTGTAACCACATTGATGTCCTCCGACTCTGCGAGGCCTGTACACGAGGCTCCACAAGGGGCACTGCAGCTGCAAGGAGAAAGATGCACGAGTATAGCAGCGACATCACTAGCTGGTCACGGTAATAACACGTTAATGTGCAAATACAGGGATTAATATTGGCCCCAGGACAACACGAAGAACTCCCTCCACCTCCTCCCTCCTCACCCCCCGCCAATCGCTGTTCTTCCAACAGTGACGTTGGGATCTTTTGCATCCGCCCGAAAGGGCAGGCGGGGTCTCTGCTTTAATGTCTCATCCAAAAGACAGCTCCTGCGGCAGTGCAGCACTCCCTCCATATGGCACAGTGGGGGTCGTCAGAAATGGATTATCTGGATTGGAGGGCTTTGAACCCTCGGACTTGGGGGCTAGCGCTCCACTCACTGAACCACACCTGACGCCTGTATTACTTGGTATACGACTCTCGTTCATGATAAATACCAGTCGACCTCCTGTGACGGTGTGCAGACAGGGACCAGTAAGATCAGGTGTGGTGTTCAGGTTGGGCAGAGTTTAGAGGGCAGGCTGTGCCGACAGAATTCATCTTAAAGAAACGGACTCCGTCATTACTTTACAGTGCCCATTATAAATTCCTATGTCAACACTCCCCATGGAAGTGGCCCATGTAAAGCTGTCACACCACAGCACCTCCAGTGGTGGCAGGGTGTAATGACAGCATGACAGGTTTACACAGGCAGTTCCCATTATAAATGCTGACATGGCAGTTTACAGTGGGAAAAGGTGGACATATGTAGGTAGAATTTTTAACATGTTATACAGATTGATGTGCGTGTGTTCAGGAGCACGTTCCAAATACTGGCATGGTATTTTGCAGCCGATAACACTCGGGGCATTCTTCAATATACATACCCTGAGAGGAAACCGGCTGCTGACCCCACGTCCGAGTCATCATCGGCTGGATTTGAAGATCCAGCTCAGCAGCTGTGGGCAAGAGTGAGAAAAGAAGTTAAGCAGCAAAAGCACATCCCAATCACCATCACCACCCATTTAGACTAATCCGACATTAATCTCATATTCCTTACCACATCCCCACCTTTCCACAATTCTCCTACCACCTACCTACACTAGGGGCAATTTACAATGGCAAATTTACCTATCAACCTGCAAGTCTTTGGCTGTGGGAGGAAACCGGAGCACCCGGCGGAAACCCACGCAGACACAGGGAGAATCTGCAGACTCCGCACAGGCAGTACCCAGAATTGAACCCGGGTCGCTGGAGCTGTGAGGCTGCGGTGCTAACCACTGCGCCGCCCTTCTTACAACCGTCGCTGTGGGATCATTTACGTCCACTTGACAGGGCTTCTGCACTTTAGGAAGGATGTCAAAGCCTTGTAGGAGGTGCAGGGGAGATTTACCAGAATGGTCCCGGGGATGAGGGGGCTTCAGTTATATGGAGACTGGGATTGTTCTCCTTGGAACACAGAGGCTAAGCGGAGATTGAATTGAGGTCAAAATTATGAAGGATTTTGATAAGATGAAATAAGGAGAATTGGTTCCTACTGGCGGGAGGGGGACAGGGATTTACGATAACCGGCGAAAGGACGGGGGAGGAAATGAGGAGAATTTCTTGCCTCCCCGCAGCGAGTGGCTCTCATCTCGAATGCGCCGCCTATTAGGGCAGTGGAAGCAGATTCTTCAGGAACTTTCAGTGGCTAGAATGGAGAGTGGCTCTCACCCAGCAGTCGGAGACAGGACCAGTACTTGCGGTGCGTTGCGATCACATTGCTGATGGCCAAGGCAGCACTGGGAACGAGCAGTTTTAACTGCTCGAGGTAGGGTGGGGTGTCGCCCAGCAAGGTGCGAGTGCACATGGCCATGGACTCGGAGATCGCAGTCAGGTTGTAACCGCCCTGTGCCGGCAGGGAGAAAGAGAGAGGGGGACACAGTTAGAGACAACTACCTCAGCATTACCATCTCAGGCAGATATTCAACACAGCGAGACCAGAACCCACCCTCAAACCCAAATTAAACCTCCCCAAACAGCCGTCACAAGCAGCAGTGAACCACCTGCACACAAATCCATACTGTATACCCCTGACAAACTTCGCCAGGACCCCCCCCTGTAAATACTGACACACTCCCCGGGGACCCCCCTGTAAATACTGACACACTCCCCCGAGGACCCCCCTGTAAATACTGACACACTCCCCGGGGACCCCCTGTAAATACTGACACACTCCCCCGAGGACCCCCCTGTAAATACTGACACACTCCCCCGAGGACCCCCCTGTAAATACTGACACACTCCCCCGGGGATCCCCCTGTAAATACTGACACACTCCCCAGGGATCCCCCTGTAAATACAGACATACTCCCCGGGGATCCCCCTGTAAATACTGACACACTCCCCGGGGATCCCCCTGTAAATACTGACACACTCCCCGGGGATCCCCCTGTAAATACTGACACACTCCCCGGGGATCCCCCTGTAAATACAGACATACTCCCCGGGGATCCCCCTGTAAATACTGACACACTCCCCGGGGATCCCCCTGTAAATACAGACATACTCCCCGGGGATCCCCCTGTAAATACTGACACACTCCCCGGGGATCCCCCTGTAAATACTGACACACTCCCCGGGGATCCCCCTGTAAATACTGACAAACTTCCCCGGGGATCCCCCTGTAAATACTGACACACTCCCCAGGGACCCCCCTGTAAATACTGACACACTCCCCGAGGATCCTCCTGTAAATACTGACACACTCCCCCGGGGACCCCCTGTAAATACTGACAAACTTCCCCGGGGATCCCCCTGTAAATACTGACACACTCCCCGGGGATCCTCCTGTAAATACTGACACACTCCCCGAGGATCCCTCTGTAAATACTGACACACTCCCCGGGGATCCCCCTGTAAATACTGACACACTCCCCGGGGACCCCCCCTGTAAATACTGACACACTCCCCGGGGACCCCCCCTGTAAATACTGACACACTCCCCGGGGATCCCCCTGTAAATACTGACACACTCCCCGGGGATCCCCCTGTAAATACTGACACACTCCCCGGGGACCCCCCCTGTAAATACTGACACACTCCCCGGGGACCCCCCCTGTAAATACTGACACACTCCCCGGGGACCCCCTGTAAATACTGACACACTCCCCGGGGACCCCCCCCCCCGTAAATACAGACACACTCCCCGGGGACCCCCTGTAAGTACTGACACACTCCCCCGTGTTCCCCCCTGTAAATACTGACACACTCCCCGTGGACCTCCCTGTAAATACATGACACACTCCCCGGGGACCCCCCTGTAAATACTGACACACTCCCTGGGGACCCCCCTGTAAATACTGACACACTCCCCGGGGACCCCCCCCTGTAAATACAGACACACTCCCCGGGGACCCCTTGTTAATACACTCGAGTGACCCTGTGATGTTGTATAGCAACTGTCCCCCCCGCCCCTCACCGCAACTCCCCGGGAAACATAGCCAGAGATCAGCTGGAACACCAGAAAATAAAAATGGCTCACTTACCTCCAGCACCAGCACCACCCGTCCCCCTGCCAGTCCCAGCAGCATGTGTGTCATGTGCGCGTAGCATTCGGGACTCACTAGACATCCACCCAAAGGATCACCGCGCGCTGCATCAAAACCAGCCGAGACCAGCACCAGCTCTGGCTGAAACTGCAGGGCAGAGAGAGAGAGAGATAAGAACAAAAGAAATAAGAGCAGGGGGATGCCATTCGGCCCCTCGCTACACTCCCTCTAGGGAAAGTACATCCTTCCTAGGTACGGAGACCAAAACTAAAAACAATATTCCAGGTAGGTGTGGGAGCCTTTAACCCTTTATATCCAATATCTTGAAAATAAGGCACCACATTTTATTGACAAACCCGCAAAGATGACAAGCCTGGAAAGACCAGCCTCAGACTCCTGTTGGGCCAGAGTTTCGTGACTCCACACCCACTGCACTCTCCCCCTCCTCTCCAGAGGAGATGGGGGCGTTACCCAACCCTTCAATATTGTGTGGATGCCTAACAGGTCTGGGCTGCTCTAAATTAAGCAGACCAAAGTCCTGAGCCCGTCCAAGTTGCTGAGATCTTGTAAGCTGGGAATCAATCCTCTAGCTCTCCTCCGGACCTTTTCTACGGTCATTCTGTCACCTACCAGGTGACCGGAATAAGGCTAAGTACAAAGTCTCCAGATGCAGCCTGACCAGCAACCGGTACAGTGCCAAAATTGATTTATAATGGGAGCTCCTTATGTAAACATGTCACACTGTAGTTACAACCTCCCGCCAGCGGTGGTGCTGCAGGGAAACTCCACACCTCTTAGTATTCAGTTGCTCTGCCTTTGCTGCTTAACTATGATAGCAAATCACGGAAAAGCGCCAACGGGAAAAATGAGGACGCAACTGCTAACTTTAAAATGAAGGGCTAAATTCCGCGGAGGACGTTGCCGCGGGGATTCCCGTGCCCGGAGGGGGTTACCTGGTAGCAGATGGGCATGACAACACGGTGGAAGGCGGCCATGTATTCCGAGTCGCCCATACGGTTCCCGTTCCACGCTATGTTGACATTAAACCCTTCGCCGGCGTCAATCCCAACCTTGTCGTAGTTACCGTCCTCCGAGTTGGGGAAGAAGGAGCTCTGGTCGTAGCGGTGGAGCGAGATGTACAGGACACTGGAACGGAGGAGCGGAGGATCAAGGGGGGGGGTGGGGGGGGAAGGCCATTCGGCCCCTCGTGCCTGTGCCGCCCTTCGGGTCGATCCTGGCCGATCTGTACCTCAAGTGCATTTTTACCTCTCAATCCCCTCACCAATAAATCTAGCAATCTCAAAGGTTTGCGATTTCCAACTGACCCAGTTTTTAACCCCTCTGCTAAGGTAAATACATCCTCCCTATTTACTCTATCCCGGCCCCTCATAATTTTATACATCTCAGTTCGGTCACCCGTGCGAGGGAAAACACCCTCAGGACATCCCAAAGGGCTTTCTAACCCAAGAAGCAGTTCTTTTTGACGTGCAGCGACTGTTGTAGTGTGGGAACAAACAAAGAACAAAGAAAATTACAGCACAGGAACAGGCTCTTTGGCCCTCCAAGCCTGCGCCGATCCAGATCCTCTATCTAAACCTGTCGCCTATTTTCTAAGGGTCTGTATCTATTTGCTTCCTGCCCATTCATGTATCTGTCTAGATACATCTTAAAAGACGCTATCGTGCCCGTGTCTACCACCTCCGCTGGCAACGCGTTCAAGGCATCCACCACCCTCTGCGTAAAGAACTTTCCACGCATATCCCCCCTAAACTTTTCCCCTCTCACTTTGAACTCGTGACCCCTAGTAATTGAAACCCCCACTCTGGGAAAAAGCTTCTTGCTATCCACCCTGTCAATACCTCTCATGATTTTGTACACCTCAATCAGGTCCCCCCTCAACCTCCGTCTTTCTAATGAAAATAATCCTAATCTACTCAACCTCTCTTCATAGCTAGAGCCCTCCATACCAGGCAACATCCTGGTGAACCTCCTCTGCACCCTCTCCAAAGCATCCACATCCTTTTGGCAATGTGGCGACCAGAACTGCACGCAGTATTCCAAATGTGGCCGAACCAAAGTCCTATACAACTGTAACATGACCTGCCAACTCTTGTACTCAATACCCCGTCCGATGAAGGAAAGCATGCCGTAATGCCTTCTTGACCACTCTATTGACCTGCGTTGCCACCTTCAGGGAACAATGGACCTGAACACCCAAATCTCTCTGTACATCAATTTTCCCCAGGACTTTTCCATTTACTGTATAGTTCACTCTTGAATTGGATCTTCCAAAATGCATCACCTCGCATTTGCCCGGATTGAACTCCATCTGCCATTTCTCTGCCCAACTCTCCAATCTATCTATATTCTGCTGTATTCTCTGACAGTCCCCTTCACTATCTGCTACTCCACCGATCTTAGTGTCGTCTGCAAACTTGCCTATCAGACCACCTATACTTTCCTCCAAATCATTTATGTATATCACAAACAACAGTGGTCCCAGCACGGATCCCTGTGGAACACCACTGGTCACACGTATCCATTTTGAGAAACTCCCTTCCACTGCTACTCTCTGTCTCCTGTTGCCCAGCCAGGAGCAGGGGATTTACCAGCAGCCGCCAAGCTACAGCGATTAGCCTCTGAGTGACCGCGTGACGTGCCCCTTTGGACCTCCTTCTCCAGACGGGAGCACCCGAGCGGTGGCCTTAAAAGGGACAAGGCCAGGTCGGACACAGCTCCATCCGCGTTCCATCTGTCAGCAACGCCACGGGAGGTCAAAGGATCTGCATCCACCAATCACCAACCCCCCCGCTGCCCCACCACGGTTTTGCTTCAGCATCGTGGTGTGGTGTAGACAGCTCCATCTGTACGACCCCCCTTCCCCCATCCTCCTGAGGCGTTATTTAACCGGGGAAGCCCTCACCCGATCTCGATAGACCACGACGAGCAATGCCACGGGAGGTCAGACTTTTTTCATAAATATATATATATATATATATAGGTACACGTCGTAACCAAGCCGGCTTACCTTGGATCGCTTTCGAACATGTGCTGCGTCCCGTTTCCATGGTGAACATCCCAGTCGAGAATCAACACTCTGATAAACAGGAAAAAAAAAAGAGGACAATGACCGCCCCCCCAGACAGACTCCAGGCTCCCCCGCCTTGCCCCCCACCCCCCACGACCGCAGGACTGCCCCGGTAACGGGTGAAACACAGCAAGGAAAAGTCACCGACCTGGCTCAGCCGCACAAAAGGGCTCAGCACTTTCAGTTGTTTTATCAAAACGATCGGCATGGACACTTTACAAACCTCTTGAAAGAGAGATTCACAGTTTCCATTTAACTGCAATAAAATCCGCACCGCACACACCTCCCATTAACATCTTCCACTCCCGGGAAAAATCACCCGTGTCAACATTTAGAACAGGAAGTGTCTATGGTCCAACAACTCCTCAATTTTAAATTTCTCATCCTCGTTTTCAAATCCCTCCGGGGCCTCACCCCCTCCCTGTCTCTGTAACCTCCTCTAGTCCCGACAACCTTCCCTATCTCTGTAACCTCCTCCAATCCCGACAACACTCCCTATCTCTGTAACCTTCTCCAGCCCCGACAACCCTCCCTATCTCTGTAACCTTCTCCAGTCCCTACAACCTTCCCTATCTCTGTAACCTCCTTCAGCCCCGACAACCCTCCCTATCTCTGTAACCTCCTCCAGTCCCCGACAACCCTCCCTATCTCTGTACCCTCCTCCAATCCCCTACAACCCTCCCAATCTCTGTAACCTCCTCCAGTACTGACAACCCTCCCAATCTCTGTAACCTCCTCCAATCCCGACAACCCTCCCTATCTCTGTAACCTCCTCCAATCCCGACAACACTCCCTATCTCTGTAACCTTCTCCAGCCCCGACAACCCTCCCTATCTCTGTAACCTTCTCCAGTCCCTACAACCTTCCCTATCTCTGTAACCTCCTTCAGCCCCGACAACCCTCCCTATATCTGTAACCTCCTCCAGTCCCCGACAACCCTCCCTATCTCTGTACCCTCCTCCAATCCCCTACAACCCTCCCAATCTCTGTAACCTCCTCCAGTACTGACAACCCTCCCTATCTCTGTAACCTCCTTCAGTCCCTACAACCCTCCCTATCTCTGTAACCTCCTCCAGTCCCTACAACCCTCCCTATCTCTGTAACTTCCTCCAGCCCCGACAACCCTCCCTATCTCTGTAACCTCCTCCAGCCCCGACAACCCTCCCTAACTCTGTAACCTCCTCCAGCCCCGACAGCGCTCCCTATCTCTGTAACCTCCTCCAGCCCTGACAACCCTCCCTATCTCTGTAACCTCCTCCAGTCCCTACAACCCTCCCTATCTCTGTAACCTCCTCCAGTCCCTACAACCCTCCCTATCTCTGTAACCTTCCCGAGCCCCTACAACCTTCCGAGATCTCTGCGTTCCTCCAATTCCAGCCTCTTGAGCATTCCCCGATTCCCATCGCTCCACCAATGGTGGCCTGGGGGCCCTGAGCTCTGGAGGTGCCATCCTTGCCTCGATGAGTGCAGCTCGGACAACACTCAAGCAGCTCGACACCATCCAGGACAAAGCAGCCCGCTTGATCGGAACCCCATCCACCACCTTCAGCATTCACTCCCTCCACCACCGACGCACAGTGGCAGCAGTGTGTACCATCTACAAGATGCACTGCAGCAACTCACCAAGGCTCCTTCGACAGCACCTTCCAAACCCGCGACCTCTACCAACTAGAAGGACAAGGGCAGCAAATACATGGGAACACCACCACCTGCAAGTTCCCCTCCAAGTCACACACCGGCCTGACTTGGAACTATATCACCATTCCTTCGCTGTCGCTGGGTCAAAATCCTGGAACTTCCTTCCTAACAGCACTGTGGGTGTACCTACCCCACACGGACTGCAGCGGTTCAAGAAGGCAGCTCACCACCACCTTCTCAAGGGGCAATAATTGTTGGCCTGGCCAGTGACGCCCACATCCCATGAATGAATAAAAGCATGGCTGAGCTACCTCAACTCCAGTTTCCCGCCCAATCCCTCGATTCCCTTGGTATCCCAACATCTAGCCATCGCTGTTTTGAAGAGACTCAACGACCCACACCTCTCTGAAGTAGAGAATTCCAGAGATTCATAACCCTCAGAGTGAAGAAATTTCTCCTCCCCGTCTCAGTCCAAAATAGCTAACCCTTTATCCTGAGACTGTTACCCCGTGTTCCAGACACTAAATACAAGTCGTTGTTGGACCTTTTATGTCTGCCGGAGGGGCTATTAGCATCATGCTGCAATGCAGACACACACCCCGACTGGCAGGAGGATGTAACTACAGCGTGACATGTTTACATAGGCCTTTTCCATTCGAAACGTTCACAGGAATTTAACCTGGTTTGGTGGGGGGGGGGGGGAGGGGGGAAAATTAATGGGAAGCGAAAGGATTTAAACATGATTAACATCTAGGGCTGAAGGCCTCGAGGCTCTGCGGAGTGGCGCGGGGTGGTGGGTTGTTCGAGGTGGTTACTTTACAGCTGACTTGCTCTTACTTCATTTTGCGCCCGGCCGTATTCTGGGCGAACCGTGCGGCCAGTGCGACGTTGTTGAAGAAACAGAATCCACAGGCTTTGTCCTTCTCCGCGTGGTGGCCGGGGGGCCGGACGATGGCGACCCCGTTCTGGACCTGAGAGAAACAGTCGGTTGGGGGGGGGGGGCGGGTCGAGGGAGTGGTGGGGAATGGAATGGAATGGAATGGAAAAGAGAGCGAAACAGGATGGTAAATTTGGTTGGGTTGCAGTCTTCCCCTTTGCTCGTTCAACCTCCGGCTTTTGCCCCCCAACCACAATCGAAACGGCCGCTTACCTTGTCGTTCAACACGGCCTCCACCACGCTGAAGGTGGAGCCCACGGCCAGCAGGGCGCTCTCATAGGACTGGGGCGCGATGAAAATGGAGTTGTACTCGCACGACTGCCGGTGCAATTCCTTGGGCTTCATCGCCATGGTGGACTTCAGGATCTCGATGTACTTTTCCCTGGAAGGATGTGGGAAGAGAGAAAGACGTCAGTACTTCCTCCCGCTGGATCTCCCCGCTTTCCTCCTTTCCATCCACCATCCACCCACCCCCCCAACCTTCCCTCCGGAGCTCTTTGGCCCAGGATAATGCCGGAGGCAGAAGCTCCAATGGGTAACCTAGCAGGAGATGCAGTAAGAAGAAAATACAGTGCCGTTTTAGCAGGTTAGACGACAGCAATAAATTGCATTTGTATAGCGCCTTTGACCGAACAAAACGTCCCCAAGGCACTTCACAGGAACCTAAATCAGGCACGGCGTGACGGCCAGCCATGAAAGGATACATTAGGGACAGGGCGACCAAAGGCTCGGTCAATGAGGTCGCTCTTAAAGGTGGAGAGAGAGGCGGAGAGGTTTAGGGAGGGAATTCCAGAGCTTAGGAGCCCCAGGCAGCTGAAGGCACGGCTGCCAATGGTGGAGCGATGGGAATCTGGGGATGGTCAAGAGGCCTGAATTGGAGGAGGGCAGAGATCTCGGAAGATTGTGTGGGCTGGAGGAGGTTACAGAGATAGGGAGGGTTGTAGGGGCTGGAGGAGGTCACGGATATTTGCAATGGCGTGGCGGGGGCACAGTGTGAGGCCACAGAGGCAGTTGAACACAAGGAGACCCTAAAGCCCCAACAGTGCCAACCAGTGCCCCAGCTCCCTGGCTTTTAAGTAAGTGGGGATCTGCCTCTATCGGCAGAGAGCTTGCACTCCACACCAGGACAAACAGAGACTGTCGCTGTGTGGGTAAGCTCTGCAGTTGCCTCCCTAAACCTCTCCGCCTCTCTCTCTCCTCCTTTAAGACGCTGCTTAAAACCGACCTCTTTGACCGAGCTTTTGGTCGCCCGTCCCCGATGTCTTCCGATGTGGCTCGGGGTTAAATCCTGTCTGATTTTCGCTCCTGTGAAACATACTAGGGTGTTTTACTATGTTCAAGGTGTGTTACAAATGCAAGTTAGGTGAGTGCGGAGTGTCCCTACAGGGGGGGGGGGGGGGGGGGAAGAGAAAGAGAAAGAGAAAAAGAGAGAGAAAGAGAGAGAGAAAGAGAGAGAGAAAGAGAGAGAGAAAGAGAGAGAGAAAGAGAGAGAGAAAGAGAGAGAGAAAGAGAGAGAGAAAGAGAGAGAGAAAGAGGAGAGAAGAGAAGAGAGAGAGAAAGAGGAGAGGAGAAAGAGAGAGAGAAAGAGAGAGAGAAAGAGAGAGAGAAAGAGAGACAGAGAGAGAGAGAGACAGAGACAGAGAGAGAGAGAGACAGAGAGAGAGAGAGAGAGACAGAGAGACAGAGAGAGAGAGAGACAGAGACAGAGACAGAGAGACAGAGACAGAGAGACAGAGACAGAGAGAGACAGAGACAGAGACAGAGACAGAGAGAGAGAGACAGAGAGAGAGAGAGAGACAGAGACAGAGAGACAGAGACAGACACAGAGAGAGAGAGAGAGAGAGAGAGACAGAGACAGAGACAGAGAGAGAGAGAGAGAGAGAGAGAGAGAGAGAGAGAGAGAGCGCGAGAGATCCTGAAACACAGGACTGGTTAGCCTTGTGTGAAGCAGATGACGCTCACTTACCCATGACACATTTCCAGCTGGCTCTCCGTGGCATGCTGGGCAGGAATCAGTTGGCACCTCTCCACGAGATTCAGCTCCTGGTGACGGGCGAAGATCCGAGAGATTCGCTTAGGCTGCTCTGGGTGTTGACTGGGACACAAGAATGCTTAATAGTTGCCCATCTCTCACACACGCACAGGCACACAGTGTGCTCCCTGCCTTGAGTCAACAGGGCACTGACAACATGTGATTACACGCCAAGCCCACCCCTTGGCCAGGCGGGCGCCCACACACACAGACACACGCACACCACGCAACCAAGAGGCGGAAGGAATTAGTCTGCATACTTACAAGTCCCACATGTTGTAATGCTCCTGCATTCGTTCGTCATACAACAGCCCCGTCTTATGGGTGGGGAGAGGTCTCATCACCTCCGCCATGACTAAGTCCAGTGTTTTATCCACAAAGGTACGCGGCTCTGCTCCCCTCACCAGCCTGCTGAGTTCTCACGCCACGAGCTCAACTCTGAAAGGCAAAGGGAGGGGGGGCACATTGCTTGCCCTGAATCCATCCCACCCCGGGGCAGGTCCGCCTTTCGTTCCTGAGACCTCCAACAACGGCGCGCCCCACCCCCCCCCGCACACAACTCTGAGGGTTGGCCTGGAAAATCCAGGCGGCCAGACCGTCTCAGATTCAAGGAGGACCCTGCCCTCAATCAGCCACGGCAGCAGATGGGCGCTGGAAAGGGGGCCGTGGTATGGGAAAGGGGCTGCCAATAAGGCCCAACTCCCCTTCCTCATCAATCCCCATTGGGGGGGCAGCCCCAATCCCAGTGGGCGACGGCTAGGAAACGGGAGGGGGCGCCGCCCACCAGAGCCGAATAGCTCAGTAGCAATTCGAGAGAGGTCCAACCCGTGGAGGCTCAGACGGAAGAGCAGAGGAAGAAGGAGCCCAAACACGGCTTTCAAACAGGAGAGTCGGAGGTTGGGAAACAGGGTGGGAGGAGGAGGAGAGCGGGAAGGGGGAGGAGGAGAGAGGGAAGGGGGAAGGAGGAGAGAGGGAAGCTGGGGGGAGCGGGAGGGGGAGAGGCAGAGAGATCAGGAGGGAAGTTGGGGGGATTTGGGAGGGGGACCAGGGGAGGCAGGAGGGGAGGGGGATGTGGGAGGCAGAAGGGGAGCGGGAGGCAGAAGGGGAGCGCAGGAGAAGGGGGAGCGGCAGGAGAAGGGGGAGCGGGAGGAAGAGGAGGAGAAAAGTGGTAGAGGTCAAGGGAGAGAGGCAGCAAACAGCGGGGAAGGGAGAGCAGGAGGGGGGAGGGGGAGGAAAACGAAAAGGGGCAGGGGAGGAAGCAGCAAAGAGCGGGGAAGGGGAGCAGGAGGGGCGAGGGGGGAGGAAAGTGAAAGAGGCAGGGGAGGGAAGCAGCAAAGAGGGGGGGGGAAGGGGAGTGGGGAGGGGGAGGAGCAGCAGCAGCTGAGTCTCAGAAACTGAAGAGTGTCGCAGAAGCTAAGCCGAAACACTAATACTTTCCCTTGAAGCAGAAATAATTTGGTGCTTGACCTCCCTTTAAGTACTCACCGCGGTTCTGAAGGCACTTCCAGTATTTGCGGTGAACAGAGATGACTGCTGATATCGACTCTAAGGCACTGTAACAACAACATGGTTCAAGATGACAGCAAACGGGTTTATATTTCCCCCCCAACCCCCCCGTCCCCTGAGGCTGCAGTACAGAGTGAAGCTCCTCTACACTGTCCTCATCAACACTCCAGGGCAGGTACAGTACGGGGGTTAGATACAGAGTGAAGCTCCCTCGACACTGTCCTCATCAAACACTCCCAGGACAGGTACAGTACGGGGGTTAGATACAGAGTAAAGCTCCCTCTACACTGTCCCCATCAAAACACTCCCAGGACAGGTACAGTACGGGGGTTAGATACAGAGTAAAGCTCCCTCTACACTGTCCTA
>NC_090419.1:8880434-8917238 GCF_036365525.1 Heterodontus francisci
AGCGCGACTATCCCTCAGTACTGACACTCAGACAGCGCGGCGCTCCCTCAGTCCTGACCCTCCGACAGCGCGACTATCCCTCAGTACTGACACTCAGACAGCGCGGCGCTCCCTCAGTACTGACCCTCCGAAAGCGCGGCTCTCCCTCAGTACTGACCCCCCCGACAATGCGGCTCTCCCTCAGTACTGACCCCCCGACAGTGTGGCTCTCCCTCAGTACTGACCCCCCGACAGTGCAGCACCCACTCAGTACTGACCCCCCGACAGTGCGGTGGCTCCCTCAGAGACTGGCACTGGGAGAAGCTGCAGCCCAGATTCCGTGCTCAGTTCCCTGGAGTAAGGATTTGCGGACACAAGCTTCTGATCAAATCAGGCAACAGTTGAGAGGTTCCAAATATCAGGGAAGACTGAACAGTCTGGGGGCTCGTCTCTCGAGAAAACAGAAGGCTGAGGGCCGACCTGATAGAGGTCTTTAAAATGATGAAGGGGGTTTCGATCGGGTAGACGTAGAGAAGATGTTTCCACTTGTGGGGGGAGACCAGAACTAGGGGGGGCCATCAATATAAGACAGTCAGTAATAAATCCAACGGGGAATTCAGGAGAAACGTCTTTCCCCAGAGAGTGGTGAGAATGTGGAACTCGCTCCCACAGGGAGTGGTTGAGGTGAATAGTATCGATGTATTTAAGGGGGAAGCTGGATAAACACACGAGGGAGAGAGGAATAGAAGGATGTGGTGATAGGGGGGGAGATGAAGTAGGGGGTGGGAGGAGGCTCGTGCGGAGCAGAAACACCAGCACGGAGCGGAGGGGCCGAATGGCCCGTTTCTGTGCTGTGAAATTCTGTAACTTTGTGACAAAAAAAAAAAAGGGTACGACAGAAAGTTGAGACGAGAAACGGGCATTTTGTTTTCTCACTTTATGGACTGATATATTTCTCAGATGCAGAATGCAAGTCAGGTTCATCATGTTTCACTGAGGGTGAAGGAATGCCAAAAGCTGGAATTGGCTGCCTCGGAGGCCGGGAGCTTGGCTGGAACTTCGAATTCCACATTGAAAGATATCTTCAAGGTCCCAACCGCCGGGGAATTACAGATCACAAGAAGCCGGGATTTCAGAACAACAAGGCCCAGCTCGATGGAAATGGGCGACCGACACTGGCTCCAAGTCCAGATCCCTCCATGTCCTCATCCCCTCCCTATCTCTGTAACCTCCTCCAGCCCCGACAACCCTCCCTATCTCTGTAACCTCCTCCAGCCCCGACAACCCTCCCTATCTCTGTAACCTCCTCCAGCCCATACAACCCTCCCCATCTCTGTAACCTCCTCCAGCCCCTACAACCCTCCGAGATCACTGCCCTCCTCCAATTCCGGCCTCTTGACCATCCCCCGATTCCCATCGCTCCATCATTGGCGGCCGTGCCTTCAGCTGCCTGGGGCCCGAAGCCTTGGAATTCCCTCCCGAAATCTCTCCCCCCCCCTCTCTCTCTCCTCCTTGAAACCAACCTCTTTGACCGAGCTTTTGGTCGCCTGTCCCCAATATCTCCTGATGTGGCTCGGGGACAAATTCTGTCTGATTTCGGCGCCTGTGAAACACCGTGGGACATTTTACTTCATTTGTAAAGCAACTTTCATGTAAGTTGTTGTTGTCGAGACAGCATGGGGACAGTGTAGAGGGAGCTTTACTCTGTATCTAACCCCCGTGCTGTACCTGTCCTGGGGAGTGTTTGATGGGGACAGTGTAGAGGGAGCTTTACTCTGTATCTAACACCCGTGCTGTCCCTGTCCTGGGGAGTGTTTGATGGGGACAGTGTAGAGGGAGCTTTACTCTGTATCTAACCCCCGTGCTGTACCTGTCCTGGGGAGTGTTTGATGGGGACAGTGTAGAGGGAGTTTCACTCTGTATCTAACCCCGTGCTGTACCTGTCCTGGGGAGTGTTTGATGGGGACAGTGTAGAGGGAGTTTCACTCTGTATCTAACCCCGTGCTGTACCTGTCCTGGGGAGTGTTTGATGGGGACAGTGTAGAGGGAGTTTCACTCTGTATCTAACCCCGTGCTGTACCTGTCCGGTGGAGTGCTAGCTCCTGCCTCGTGTGTCTTTAAGAGTTTGACTTGTATTCTCTTACCGGTATCAGCTTACAACGTTCCAGAAGTCCATACTTTTCGATTGCTTCCATCACAGCAATCACTCTCTCTGGCGACTCTGGACTTTTACTACAAACACAAAAACAAATAAACATTAATCCGTCTTGTGACCCCCTGTAAATACTGACACACTCCCCGGGGATCCCCCTGTAAATACTGACACACTCCCCGGGGATCCTCTGTAAGTACTGACACACTCCCCGGGGACCCCCCTGTAAATACTGACACACTCCCCGGGGATCCCCCTGTAAATACTGACACACTCCCCGGGGACCCCCTGTAAATACTGACACACTCCCCGGGGACCCCCCTGTAAATACTGACACACTCCCCGGGGACCCCCCTGTAAATACTGACACACTCCCCGGGGACCCCCCTGTAAATACTGACACACTCCCCGGGGACCCCCCTGTAAATACTGACACACTCCCCGGGGACCCCCCTGTAAATACTGACACACTCCCCGGGGACCCCTCTGTAAATACTGACACACTCCCCGGGGACCCCCCTGTAAATACTGACACACTCCCCGGGGGACCCCCTGTAAATACTGACAGTCCCCGGGGACCCCTTGTAAATACTGACACACTCCCCCGGGACCCCCCTGTAAATACTGACATACTCCCCGGGGGACCCCCTGTAAATACTGACACACTCCCCGGGGATCCCCCTGTAAATACTGACACACTCCCCGGGGACCCCCTGTAAATACTGACATTCCCCGGGGACCCCCTGTAAATACTGACACACTCCCCGGGGACCCCCTGTAAATACTGACACACTCCCCGGGGACCCCCCCTGTAAATACTGACACACTCCCCGGGGACACCCTGTAAATACTGACACACTCCCCGGGGACACCCTGTAAATTCTGACACACTCCCCGGGGACACCCTGTAAATTCTGACACACTCCCCGGGGACCCCGCTGTAAATACTGACACACTCCCCGGGGACCCCCCTGTAAATACAGACACACTCCCCGGGAACCCCTGTAAATACTGACACACTCCCCGGGGACCCCCTGTAAATACAGACACACTCCCCCGGGACCCCCCTGTAAATACTGACACACTCCCCGGGGGACCCCCTGTAAATACTGACACACTCCCCGGGGGACCCCCTGTAAATACTGACACACTCCCCAGGGACCCCCTGTAAATACTGACACACTCCACGGGACCCCCCTGTAAATACTGACACACTCCCCGGGGACACCCTGTAAATTCTGACACACTCCCCGGGGATCCCCCTGTAAATACTGACACACTCCCCGGGGATCCCCCTATAAATACTGACACACTCCCCGGGGACACCCTGTAAATACTGACACACTCCCCGGGGATCCCCCTATAAATACTGACACACTCCCCGGGGACCCCCCTGTAAATACTGACACACTCCCCGGGGACCCCCCTGTAAATACTGACACACTCCCCGGGGACCCCCTGTAAATACTGACACACTCCCCGGGGACCCCCTGTAAATACTGACACACTCCCCGGGGACCCCCTGTAAATACTGCCACACTCCCCGGGGACCCCCTGTAAATACTGACACACTCCCCAGGGACCCCCTGTAAATACTGACACACTCCCCGGGACCCCCCTGTAAATACTGACACACTCCCCGGGGACCCCCTGTAAATACTGACACACTCCCCTGGGCCCCCCCTGTAAATACTGCCACACTCCCCGGGGACCCCCTGTAAATACTGACACACTCCCCAGGGACCCCCTGTAAATACTGACACACTCCCCGGGACCCCCCTGTAAATACTGACACACTCCCCGGGGACCCCCTGTAAATACTGACACACTCCCCGGGACCCCCCTGTAAATACTGACACACTCCCCGGGGACCCCCTGTAAATACTGACACACTCCCCGGGGACCCCCCCAGTAAATACTGACACACTCCCCGGGGACCCCCTATAAATACTGACACACTCCCCGGGGATCCCCCTGTAAATACTGACACACTCCCCGGGGATCCCCCTGTAAATACTGACACACTCCCCGGGGATCCCCCTGTAAATATTGACACACTCCCCGGGGATCCCCCTGTAAATACTGACACACTCCCCGGGGACCCCCTATAAATACTGACACACTCCCCGGGGATCCCCCTGTAAATATTGACACACTCCCTGGGGATCCCCCTGTAAATACTGACACACTCCCCGGGGACCCCCTGTAAATACTGACACACTCCCCGCAGAACCCCCTGTAAATACTGACACACTCCCCGGGGACCCCCTGTAAATACTGACACACTCCCCGGGGACCCCCTGTAAATACTGACACACTCCCCGCAGAACCCCCTGTAAATACTGACACACTCCCCGGGGACCCCCTATAAATACTGACACACTCCCCGGGGATCCCCCTGTAAATATTGACACACTCCCCGGGGATCCCCCTGTAAATACTGACACACTCCCCGGGGACCCCCTATAAATACTGACACACTCCCCGGGGATCCCCCTGTAAATACTGACACACTCCCCGGGGATCCCCCTGTAAATACTGACACACTCCCCGGGGACCCCCTGTAAATACTGACACACTCCCCGCAGAACCCCCTGTAAATACTGACACACTCCCCGGGGACCCCCTGTAAATACTGACACACTCCCCGGGGACCCCCTGTAAATACTGACACACTCCCCGGGGACCCCCTGTAAATACAGACACACTCCCCGGGGACCCCCTGTAAATACTGACACACTCCCCGGGGACCCCCTGTAAATACTGACACACTCCCCGGGGACCCCCCTGTAAATACTGACACACTCCCCGGGGACCCCCCTGTAAATACTGACACACTCCCCGGGGACCCCCCTGTAAATACTGACTCACTCCCCCGGGGATCCCCCTGTAAATACTGACACACTCCCCAGGGACCCCCTGTAAATACTGACACACTCCCCGGGACCCCCCTGTAAATACTGACAGACTCCCCGGGGACCCCCTGTAAATACTGACACACTCCCCAGGGACCCCCCTGTAAATACTGACACACTCCCCGGGGACCCCCCTGTAAATACTGACACAGTCCCCGGGGACACCCCTGTAAATACTGACACACTCCCCGGGGATCCCCTGAAAATACTGACACACTCCCTGGGGACCCCCTGTAAATACTGACACACTCCCCCGGGATTCCCTGTAAATACTGACACACTCCCCGGGGACACCCCTGTAAATACTGACACACTCCCCGGGGACCCCCTGTAAATACTGACACACTCCCCGGGGACACCCCTGCAAATACTGACACACTCCCCGGGGATTCCCTGTAAATACTGACACTCCCCGGGGACACCCCTGTAAATACTGTCACACTCCCCGGGGACCCCCTGTAAATACTGACACACTCCCCGGGGACCCCCCTGTAAATACTGACACACTCCCCGGGGACCCCCCCTGTGAATACTGACACACTCCCCGGGGACCCCCCTGTAAATACTGACACACACCCCGGGGACCCCCTGTAAATACTGACACACTCCCCGGGGACCCCCCCTGTGAATACTGACACACTCCCCGGGGACCCCCTGTAAATACTGACACACTCCCCGGGGACACCCCTGTAAATACTGACACACTCCCCGGGGACCCCCTGTAAATACTGACACATTCCCCGGGGACCCCCCTGTAAATACTGACACATTCCCCGGGGACCCCCCTGTAAATACTGACACTCTCCCCGGGGACCCCCCTGTAAATACTGACACTCTCCCCGGGGACCCCCTGTAAATACTGACACACTCCCCGGGGATCCCCCTGTAAATACTGACACACTCCCTGGGGACCCCCCTGTAAATACTGACACCCACCCCGGGGACCCCCCTGTAAATACTGACACCCCCCCCGGGGACCCCCCTGTAAATACTGACACACTCCCTGGGGACCCCCCTGTAAATACTGACACCCCCCCCGGGGACCCCCCTGTAAATACTGACACACTCCCCGGGGACCCCCTGTAAATACTGACACACTCCCCGGGGACCCCCCTGTAAATACTGACACACTCCCCGGGACCCCCCTGTAAATACTGACAGACTCCCCGGGGACCCCCTGTAAATACTGACACACTCCCCAGGGACCCCCCTGTAAATACTGACACACTCCCCAGGGACCCCCCTGTAAATACTGACACACTCCCCGGGACCCCCCTGTAAATACTGACAGACTCCCCGGGGACCCCCTGTAAATACTGACACACTCCCCGGGGACCCCCCAGTAAATACTGACACACTGCCCGGGGACCCCCCTGTAAATACTGACACTCTCCCCGGGGACCCCCCTGTAAATACTGACACTCTCCCCGGGGACCCCCTGTAAATACTTACACACTCCCCGGGGATCCCCCTGTAAATACTGACACACTCCCCGGGGACCCCCCTGTAAATACTGACACACTCCCCGGGGATCCCCCTGTAAATACTGACACACTCCCCGGGGATCCCCCTGTAAATACTGACACACTCCCCGGGGATCCCCCTGTAAATACTGACACACTCCCCGGGGACCCCCCTGTAAATACTGACACACTCCCCGGGGACCCCCCTGTAAATACTGACACACTCCCCGGGGACCCCCCTGTAAATACTGACACACTCCCCAGGGACCCCCCTGTAAATACTGACACACTCCCCAGGGATCCCCCTGTAAATACTGACACACTCCCCGGGGACCCCCTGTAAATACTGACACACTCCCCAGGGACCCCCCTGTAAATACTGACACACTCCCCAGGGATCCCCCTGTAAATACTGACACACTCCCCGGGGACCCCCTGTAAATACTGACACACTCCCCAGGGATCCCCCTGTAAATACTGACACACTCCCCGGGGATCCCCCTGTAAATACTGACACTCTCCCCGGGGACCCCCTGTAAATACTGACACTCTCCCCGGGGACCCCCTGTAAATAGTTACACACTCCCCGGGGATCCCCCTGTAAATACTGACACACTCCCCGGGGATCCCCCTGTAAATACTGACACACTCCCCGGGGACCCCCTGTAAATACTGACACACTCCCCCGGGCCCCCCCTGTAAATACTGACACACTCCCCGGGGACCCCTTGTAAATACTGACACACTCCCCGCAGAACCCCCTGTAAATACTGACACACTCCCCGGGGACCCCCTGTAAATACTGACACACTCCCCGGGGACCCCCTGTAAATACTGACACACTCCCCAGGGACCCCCTGTAAATACTGACACACTCCCCGGGACCCCCCTGTAAATACTGACAGACTCCCCGGGGACCCCCTGTAAATACTGACACACTCCCCAGGGACCCCCCTGTAAATACTGACACACTCCCCGGGGACCCCCCTGTAAATACTGACACACTCCCCGGGGACCCCCTGTAAATACTGACACACTCCCCGGGGACCCCCTGTAAATACTGACACACTCCCCGGGGACCCCCTGTAAATACTGACACACTCCCCGGGGACCCCCCTGTAAATACTGACAGACTCCCCGGGGACCCCCTGTAAATACTGACACACTCCCCGGGCACCCCCCTGTAAATACTGACACACTCCCCGGGGACCCCCCTGTAAATACTGACACACTCCCCGGGGACCCCCTGTAAATACTGACACACCCCCCCGGGACCCCCCCGTAAATACTGACACACTCCCCGGGACCCCCCTGTAAATACTGACACACTCCCCCGGGACCCCCTGTAAATACTGACACACTCGCCGGGGACCCCCTGTAAATACGGACACACTCCGCGGGGACCCCCTGTAAATACTGACACGCTCCCCGGGGATCCCCTGTAAATACTGACACACTCCCCCGGGACCCCCCTGTAAATACTGACACACTCCCCCGGGATCCCCCTGTAAATACTGACACGCTCCCCGGGGATCCCCTGTAAATACTGACACACTCCCCCGGGACCCCCCTGTAAATACTGACACACTCCCCCGGGACCCCCTGTAAATACTGACACACTCGCCGGGGACCCCCTGTAAATACGGACACACTCCCCCAGGGACTGCTTGTAAATGCTGCTCTGCTCCCCGCTGTCGGCGTGACGGTGCCACTCAGTTGCGTAGCGTCTGGTAAAACCTACCTGTCCCACAGGCATTTTGGCTCCGTCATTTCTGTGTCGTAGATTAGCGCCGTCCCAGCGACGAGGCGATCTTTGTCCAGGTCCTGCCCAGGTCCAAGAGGTACATGCATCAGTGGATGAGGCTCGTGGGGATGTAAAACCTGCGTGGCGCATCCCGGCTTGGCGGAGTCATCCCTTCCACCCACACCGTTCAGGAAAGGGAGCTCGGGATCCAAGTCGACACTCGCCTCTCCCTCCCCACCCCCACACACTATCCATTGTGGGTGGGGGAGTTGGGGACACCCACAACCACTGGTGGTCACCCAAGCGGGGCACGGGATTGGCCCACGACCCTTCACCTTTGCCAGAGGTGAGACCGCCCGGCGACAGGCACAGGGGATGGGGGAGGGGGCGAAGATTATTTACTCCAGAGACAGGTGGCAATGCAGTGGCCTGCACGCCACCTCACCCGCTTGTCTCCCACCCGGAGGGACGTCCTAGCACCCGCCCGAACCTGCGACATGTCCCACCTTGAGAGGGTCACCATCTGCAGGGTCTCCTCCAAGTCACACACCATCCGGACTTTGAGGGAAATTACGGATGGGTAGAAAAGCTGGTATTGCCAGCGGCACCCACGTTCCGATGACGAATGTAAGGAAACGCCACCCATTCTTCCACACATACAGCGATTTCCCCTCTTACTTGTCTCTCTCGTTGATAGTCTGGGTGCAGTGACAGAATCTCCAGCAAACAGGGTCCGTCAGAAAAAATCTCTCAACTGGCAACGTTTCGGCATCTCTCTTAGTCTCTTGCTGCAAGTCTCTCTCTCCTCATTTCTCTTTCTCGCTCCCTCCCTCCCATCTCGCTCACAGTCCTCCCGTCTCACTCTCTCCCCTCCCCCCTCTCCTGTGCCTCTCACACTCCTCCCTGACTCTCTCTCTCCCCTGCATCTCCCTCCGTCTCTCATCTCTTTCTCCAGCATCTCCCTCTCCCGTCTCTCTCTCTCTTTACCACTCTCTCTCACACCAAACCTCCATCCGGTCTCTCCCTTTCTCTCCCCCTCGACTTGCTCTCTCTCCGTCTCTCTCTCTCCCTCTTCCCCCGTCTCTTTCCCTTTCGTTCCTCGACCTCGCTCTCTCTCTCCCTCTCCATTTCTCTCTCTCTCTCCACCCGTCACTCTCTCTCTCAACCCTGTCTCTCTCTCTCTCTGATTCCTGTATGTGTGTCTCTCTCTCCCTCTCTCACACCAAACCACCCTCCCATCTCTCCCTTTCTCTCTCCTCCCACCGACTTGCTCCCTCTCTCTCTTCCCCCGTCTCTTTCCGTTTCGTTCCTCGACCTCTCTCTCCCCCTTCATCACTCTCTCTCTCAACCTCGTCTCTCTCTCTCCGTGTGTGTCTCTCTCTCACCGTACCCCACTCCGTTTCTCTCTCCCTCTCCACCCTGTCTCTCTCTCAACCCTGTCTCTTTCTCTCCGTGTGTGTCTCTCTCTCACTCCCGTATGCGTGTGTGTCTCTCTCTCTCACCGTACCCCACTCAGTTTCTCTCTCTCTCTCCACCGTCACTCTCTCTCTCAACCCTGTCTCTTTCTCTCCGTGTGTGTCTCTCTCTCACTCCCGTATGTGTGTGTCTCTCTCTCTCACCATACCCCACTCCGTTTCTCTCTCCCTCTCCACCCTGTCTCTCTCTCTCTCTCAACCCTGTCTCTTTCTCTCCGTGTGTGTCTCTCTCTCACTCCCGTATGTGTGTGTGTCTCTCTCTCTCACCGTACCCCACTCCGTTTCTCTCTCCCTCTCCACCCTGTCTCTCTCTCTCTCTTTCTTCCTGGCTCTTTCTCCTCTGCCTGTGTCTCTTAGCGTCTCTGTCCCTCCCTCGCTCCCCCAGTTTGTCTTCCTCACTGTCTCGTGCCCTGTCTCTCTCCCCTACCCCTTCTGTCTTTCTGTCCCCTCCCTCTCTCTGCTTCTCTCTGCCCATTCCCCACCTCACCCCCATCCCTCTGTCCCCCCACCCCCTCCCTCCCTCTCTCAACCTCCTGTCACTCCGCACTGGGTACCTACCAGGTGTGTAAGCTGTGAGATGATCTCATCCTCTCCTACAGTATCGTGCAGCCTGACACGTTTCTTTTGGTCCGCCTGGCTGGAATTCTGCTTCCCTTTCTTAGCAGACATCTGCAAAAGAAAAAACAACGGCTCAGGGAACATAAGAAATAGGAGCAGGTGTAGACCATTCAGCCCCTGGAGCCTGCTCCCCCATTCAATACGATCATGGCTGATCTTGGGCTTCAATTCCACTTTCCTGCCCGCTCCCCATATCCCTCGATTCCCTGAGAGACCATTCAACGATGGAGCATCCACAACCTTCTGGGGTAGAGAATTGCAAAGATTCACAACCCTTTGGAGTGAAGAAACGTTTCTTCATCTCAGTCTGAAATGATTGGTCCCCTATTGAGACTGTGCCCCAGTGTTTCAGATTCTCCATCCAGGGGGCGGAAAACAACCTCGGCATCTACTCGGTCAAAAACCCCTTCAGAACGTTTTACGTTTCAATGAGATCACCCCTCATTCTTCTGAACTGCAGAGAGTATAGACCCAAATTACTCAGCCTCTCATCACAGGACAACACTCTCATCCCTCTCTGGGGCTGTTCCCCCTGGAGAAGGCTGGGAGGAGATTTGATAGAGGTGTTTAAAGTCATGAGGGACAGAGTGGATAGGGAGAAACTGTTCCCATTGGCGGAAGGATTGAGAACCAGAGGACTCAAGGGGATTGGCAAAAGAACAAACGGCGACAGGAGGAAAAACTTCTCCACGCAGCGAGTGTATAGGATCTGGAATGCACTGTCTGAGAGTGTGGTGGAGGCAGGTTCAGTGAGTGTATAGGATCTGGAATGCACTGTCTGAGAGTGTGGTGGAGGCAGGTTCAGTGAGTGTTTAGGATCTGGAATACAGTGTCTGAGAGTGTGGTGGAGGCAGGTTCAGTGAGTGTTTAGGATCTGGAATGCACTGTCTGAGAGTGTGGTGGAGGCAGGTTCACTGAGTGTTTAGGATCTGGAATACACTGTCTGAGAGTGTGGTGGAGGCAGGTTCAGTGAGTGTATAGGATCTGGAATGCACTGTCTGAGCGTGTGGTGTTGGCAGGTTCAGTGAGTGTTTAGGATCTGGAATACAGTGTCTGAGAGTGTGGTGGAGGCAGGTTCAGTGAGTGTTTAGGATCTGGAATGCACTGTCTGAGAGTGTGGTGGAGGCAGGTTCAGTGAGTGTTTAGGATCTGGAATGCACTGTCTGAGTGTGGGGGAGGCAGGTTCAGTGAGTGTTTAGGATCTGGAATACAGTGTCTGAGAGTGTGGTGGAGGCAGGTTCAGTGAGTGTTTAGGATCTGGAATGCACTGCCTGAGAGTGTGGTGGAGGCAGGTTCAGTGTGTGTTTTGGATCTGGAATGCACTGTCTGAGAGTGTGGTGGAGGCAGGTTCAGTGTGTGTTTTGGATCTGGAATGCACTGTCTGAGAGTGTGGTGGAGGCAGGTTCAGTGAGTGTTTAGGATCTGGAATGCACTGTCTGAGAGTGTGGTGGAGGCAGGTTCAGTGAGTGTTTAGGATCTGGAATGCACTGTCTGAGAGTGTGGTGGAGGCAGGTTCAGTGTGTGTTTTGGATCTGGAATGCACTGTCTGAGAGTGTGGTGGAGGCAGGTTCAGTGAGTGTTTAGGACCTGGAATGCACCGTCTGAGAGTGTGGTGGAGGCAGGTTCAGTGTGTGTTTTGGATCTGGAATGCACTGTCTGAGAGTGTGGTGGAGGCAGGTTCAGTGTGTGTTTTGGATCTGGAATGCACTGTCTGAGAGTGTGGTGGAGGCAGGTTCAGTGAGTGTTTAGGACCTGGAATGCACTGTCTGAGAGTGTAGTGGAGGCAGGTTCAGTGTGTGTTTAGGACCTGGAATGCTCTGTCTGAAAGTGTAGTGGAGGCAGGTTCAGTGTGTGTTTAGGACCTGGAATGCACTGTCTGAGAGTGTAGTGGAGGCAGGTTCAGTGTGTGTTTAGGACCTGGAATGCACTGTCTGAGAGTGTAGTGGAGGCAGGTTCAGTGTGTGTTTAGGACCTGGAATGCTCTGTCTGAAAGTGTAGTGGAGGCAGGTTCAGTGTGTGTTTAGGACCTGGAATGCACCGTCTGAGAGTGTGGTGGAGGCAGGTTCAATCGGGGCCTTCAAAAGAGAACTGGATAATTATCTGGAGAGAAAGAAATTTGCAGAGCCACAGGGAGAAGATGGGGGAGTGGGACTAAGTGAGTTGCTCTCGCAGAGAGTCGGCACAGACTGGATGGGCTGAATGGCCATTCAATGAATTATTGCAAGACTTCTTATTCCTGTACTCCAACCCCCTTGCAATAAAGGCTCAGATATCATTTGCCTCCCTGACTGCATGCTAACTTTGTGCTCCTTGTACGAGTGCACCCAAATCTCTCTGAAAACCATTTAAAAATTTCACACCTTTTAAAAAACATTCTGCTTTTCTATTCCTACGACCAAAGTGAATAACCTCACACTTCCCCACGTTATACTCCATCTGCCACCTTGTTACCCACTCACTTAACCTGTCTAAATCTCTCTGCGTCCTCCCCGCGTCCTCCCCAAAGCCTACCTTTCCCACCTAGCTTTGTATCATCAGCAAACTTAGATACACTACTCTCTGTCTCTTCGTCTAAATCATTAATATAGATTGTAAATAGCTGAGGCCCCAGCACTGATCCTTGAGGCACTCCACTAGTTACGCCCTGCCAACTTGAAAATGCCCCTTTTATCCCCACTCTCTGCCTCCTGTCTGTTAATGAATTCTCTATCCATGCTAATACATTACCCTCAACTCCATGAGCCCTTATCTTGTATATTAATCCTTTATGAGACACCTTATCAAATGCCTTTTGGAAATCCCAGTATACTACATCGACTGGTTCTCCTTGATCTACCCGATATATCTTCAAAAACTCGAATAAATTTGTCAAATACGATTTCCCTTTCATAAAAGCATGTTGACTATGTCTTTCTAAGTGCATTAAGACTGCCTTAATAGTAGATTCCAACACTTTCCTGACGATGGATGTTAGGCGAACTGGCCTGCAGTTCCCTGTTTTCTCTCTCCCTTGTGAATAGCAATGTTACATTTATCTTGTAATCCGCTGGGACTGTGCTGGAATGTAGGGAAAATCATAACCTGCGCATCCACTATCTCTGCAGATACCTCTTTCAGTTCGCTAGGGTGTAGGCCATCAGGTCCTGGGTCAGAGTTTAGTCCTAAGTTTCTCCAATACCTTTTCTCTACTGATATCAATTACCTTAATTTCCTCACTCTTATTAGACCCGAGGTTAGCCTCTATTTCTGGTGCGTAACTTGTGTTTTCTACAGTGAAGACAAGACACAAAATATTTGTTCGATGCCTCTGCCATTTCCTCATTTCAAAGAACGAAGAACAGTACAGCACAGAAACAGGCCATTCGGCCCTCCAAGCCTGCGACGATCTTGATGCCTGCCTAAACTAACACCTTCTGCACTTCCGGGGACCGTATCCCTCTATTCCCTTCCTATTCATGTATTTGTCAAGATGCCTCTTAAACGTCGCTATCGTACCTGCTTCCACCACCTCCCCTGGCAGCAAGTTCCAGGCACTCACCACCCTCTGTGTAAAGAACTTGCCTCGCACATCCCCTCTAATCTTTGCCCCTCTCACCTTAAACCTATGCCCCCTAGTAACTGACTCTTCCACCCTGGGAAAAAGCTTCTGACTATCCACTCTGTCCATGCCGCTCATAACTTTGTAAACCTCTATCATGTCACCATCGTTCCAGTGAAAACAGTCCGAGTTTATTCAACCTCTCCTCATAGCTAATGCCCTCTAGACCAGGCAACATCCTGGTAAACCTCTTCTGTACCCTCTCCAAAGCCTCCACATCCTTCTGGTAGTGTGGCGACCAGAATTGTACGCAATATTCCAAGTGTGGCCTAACTAAGGTTCTGTACAGCTGCAACATGACTTGTTAATTTTTATACTCAATGCCCCAACCGATGAAGGCAAGCATGCCATATGCCTTCTTGACGACCTTATCCACCTGCTTTGCCACTTTCAGTGACCTGTGGACCTGTACGCCCAGATCTCTCTGCCTGTCAATACTCTTAAGGGTTCTGCCATTTACTGTATACCTCCCACCTGCATTAGACCTTCCAAAATGCATCACCTCACATTTGTCCGGATTAAACTCCATCTGCCATTTCTCCGCCCAAGTCTCCAACCGATCTATATCCTGCTGTATCCTCTGACAATCCTCATCACTGTCCGCAACTCCACCAACCTTTGTGTCGTCCGCAAACTTACTAATCAGACCAGCTACATTTTCCTCCAAATCATTTATATATACGACAAACAGCAAAGGTCCCAGCACTGATCCCTGCGGAACACCACTGGTCACAGCCCTCCCATGATCATTTCTCCCGTCTCTGCCTCTAAGTGGCCAATGTTTACTTTAGCTACTCTCCTCCTTTTTATGTACCGGTAAAAGCTCTTACAATCTGTTTTTATATTCCTGGCTAGTTTACTCTCATTGTATCTTTTTCCCCTTTGCAGCAACTTTTTGGGAGCTGGTTTCTGAAACACTCCCAATTCTCAGGCTTACTACTATTCTTTGCAACATTATAAGCCTCTTCTTTCAATCTAACTTCCTGAGTGAGCAACAGATGGATCTTTCGCGCTGAGTTTTTGTTTTTCAATGGAATGTATTTTTGTTGAACATTTTGAATTGTTTCTTTCAATAATTCCCACTGTTAATTTAACACTGTAACTAATAGTCTATTTACCCAATCAACCTTAGCCAGCACTCCCCTCATACCTACGTAATCGGCTCTGTTTTTAAGATTCTTGCTTGGGACTGGAGTATGTCGCTTTGAAGGTTAATATGGAATTCAATGGTGTTATGGTCACTTTTTTCCAAGAGGATCCTTTACTATGAGATTACTAATTAACCTTGCCTCATTGCACAATATGAGATCTAAAATAACTTCATCCCGAGTTGATTTTACAGTGGATTGTTCAAGGAAACTGTCATGTCAGCATTCTACAAAACTCATCTGCCAGACCACCTTTGCCAATTTGATTACACAGGACTATCTGCGTGCCAAACTGCGTACGCAGCACGCGATAGACAGAGCTAAGCGATCCCATAACCAACGGATCAGATCTAAGCTCGGCAGTCCTGCCGCATCCAGCCGTGAATGGTGGTGGGCAATTAAACAACTAACTGGAGGAGGTGGCTCCACAAATTTCCCCGTCCTCAATGATGGGGGAGCCCAGCACATCAGTGCGAAAGATAAGGCTGAAGCATTTGCAATAATCTTCAGCCAGAAGTGCCGAGTTGATGATCCATCTCAGCCTCCTCCTCAAGTCCCCAGCATCACAGATGCCAGACTTCAGCCAATTCGATTCACTCCGCGTGATATCAAGAAACGACTGAAGGCACTGGATACTGCAAAGGCTAAGGGTCCTGACAATATTCCAGCAATAGTACTGAAGACCTGTGCTCCAGAACCTGCCGCGCCCCTAGCCAAGCTGTTTCAGTACAGCTACAACACTGGCATCTACCCTGCAATGTGGAAAATTGCCCAGGTATGTCCTGTACACAAAAAGCAGGACAAGGCCAACCCGGCCAATTACAGCCCCATCAGCCTGCTCTCAATCATCAGTGAAGTGATGGAAGGTGTCATCAACAGTGCCATCAAGCAGCACTTGCTTAGCAATAACCTGCTCAGTGATGCTCAGATTGGGTTCCGCCAGGGCCACTCAGCTCCTGACCTCATTACAGCCTTGGTTCAAACATGGACAAAAGAGCTGAACTCAAGAAGTGAGGTGACAGTGACTGCCCTTGACATCAAGGCAGCATTTGACCGAGTATGGCATCAAGGAGCCCTTGCAAAACTGAGGTCAATGGGAATCAGGGGGAAAACGCTCCGCTGGTTGGAATCATACCTAGCGCAAAGGAAGATGGTTGTGGTTGTTGGAGGTCAATCATCTGAGCTCCAGGACATCACTGCAGGAGTTCCTCAGGGTAGTGTCCTCGGCCCAACCATCTTCAGCTGCTTCTTCAATGACCTTCCTTCCATCGTAAGGTCAGAAGTGGGGATGTTCGCTGATGATTGCACAATGTTCAGCACCATTCGTGACTCCTCAGATACTGAAGCAGTCCGTGTAGAAATGCAGCAAGACCTGGACAATATCCAGGCTTGGGCTGATAAGTGGCAAGTAACATTCGCACCACACAAGTGCCAGGCAATGACCATCTCCAACAAGAGAGGATCTAACCATGTCCCCTTGACATTCAATGACATTACTATCGCTGAATCCCCCACAATCAACATCCTAGGAACTACCATTGAACAGAAACTGAACTGGGCCAGCCATATAAATACCGTGGCTACAAGAGCAGGTCAGAGGCTAGGAATCCTGCAGCGAGTAACTCACCTCCTGACTCCCCAAAGCCTGTCCACCATCTACAAGGCACAAGTCAGGAGTGTGATGGAATACTCTCCACTGGCCTGGATGGGTGCAACTCCAACAACACTCAAGAAGCTGGACACCATCCAGGACAAAGCAGCCCGCTTGATTGGCACCCCATCTACAAACATTCACTCCCTCCACCACCAACGCACAGTGGCAGCAGTGTGTACCATCTACAAGATGCACTGCAGCAACGCACCAAGGCTCCTTCGACAGCACCTTCCAAACCCGCGACCTCTACCAACTAGAAGGACAAGGGCAGCAGATGCATGGAAACACCACCACCTGCAAGTTCCCCTCCAAGTCACACACCCTCCTGACTTGGAACTATATCCCCATTCCTTCACTGTCGCTGGGTCTAAATCCTGGAACTCCCTTCCTAACAGCACTGTGGGTGTACCTACCCCACATGGACTGCAGCGGTTCAAGAAGGCAGCTCACCACCACCTTCTCAAGGGCAATTAGGGATGGGCAATAAATGCTGGCCTGGCCAGCGACGCCCACATCCCATGAATGCATTAAAAAAAATTTGTCCCTGTCTATAAGATGATTAAAGTCCCCCACAATTACTACACTGAGTGTGCAAATTGAAATAATTAAGTATGATCTGATAGCCATTACAGAGACATGGCTGCAGGCCGACATAGATTGGGACCTGAATATTGAAGGGTACGTGGCATTTAGGAAGGACAGGAAGCTAGGAAAAGGTGGAGGGGTAGCTCTGTTAATTAATGATAGTATTAGTGCAATAGAGAGGGATGACCTAAGTTTAGGAGACCAGGATGTAGAAGCAGTTTGGGTAGAGATGAGAAATCATAAAGGCAAGAAGTCACTTGTGGGAGTGGTGTACAGGCCCCCTAATATTAACCACACAGTAGGACAGAGTATAAAGGAAGAAATAATGGCAACTTGTCAGAAAGGTACAGCGATAATTATGGGGGATTTTAACCTACATATAGACTGGAAAAATCAGATGGGCAGAGGTAGTCTAGATAAGGAGTACATAGAATGTTTTCGGGATAATTTCTTGGAAAAGTCAGGAGGGCTAAAAGGGGTCATGAGTAGTCATTGGCAAACAGGATTAAGGATAATCCCAAGGCTTTTTATACGTATATAAAGAGCAAGAGGGTAATTAGGGAAAGGGTTGGCCCGCTCAAGGACAGAGAAGGGAATCTACGTGTGGAGCCAGAGGAAATGGGCGAGGTACTAAATGAGTACTTTGCATCAGTATTCACCAAAGAGAAGGACTTGGTGGATGATGAGCCTCGGGAAGGGAGTGCAGATAGTCTCAGTCATCTCATTATCAAAAAGGAGGTGTTGGGTGTCTTGCAAAGCATTAAGGTAGATAAGTCCCCAGGGCCTGATGGGATCTACCCCAGAATACAGAGGGAGACAAGGGAAGAAATTGCTGGGGCCTTGACAGAAATCTTTGCATCCTCATTGGCTACAGGTGAGGTCCCAGAGGACTGGAGAATAGCCAATGTTGTTCCTTTGTTTAAGAAGGGTAGCAAGGATAATCCAGGAAATTATAGGCCGGTGAGCCTTACGTCAGTGGCAGGGAAATTATTAGAGAGGATTCTTCGGGACAGGATTTACTCCCATTTGGAAACAAATGAACTTATTAGCGAGAGACGGCATGGTTTTGTGAAGGGGAGGTCGTGTCTCACTAATTTGATTGAGTTTTTTGAGGAAGTGACGAAGATGATTGATGAAGGAAGGGCAGTGGATGTTGTCTATATGGACTTCAGTAAAGCCTTTGACAAGGTCCCTCATGGCAGAATGGTACAAAAGGTGAAGTCACACGGGATCAGAGGTGAGCTGGCAAGATGGATACAGAACTGGCTCAGTCATAGAAGACAGAGGGTAGCAGTGGAAGGGTGTTTTTCTGAATGGAGGGATGTGACTAGTGGTGTTCCGCAGGGATCAGTGCTGGGACCTTTGCTCTTTGTAGTATATATAAATGATTTGGAGGAAAATGTAGCTGGTCTGATTAGTAAGTTTGAGGACGACACAAAGGTTGGTGGAGTTGCGGATAGTGATGAGGATTGTCAGAAGATACAGCAGGATATAGATCGGTTGGAGACTTGGGCGGAAAAATGGCAGATGGAGTTTAATCCGGACAAATGTGAGGTAATGCATTTTGGAAGGTCTAATGCAGGCGGGAGGTATACAGTAAATGGCAGAACCCTTAGGAGTATTGACAGGCAGAGAGATCTGGGCGTACAGGTCCACAGGTCACTGAAAGTGGCAAAGCAGGTGGATAAGGTCGTCAAGAAGGCATACGGCATGCTTGCCTTCATCGGTCGGGGCATAGAGTATAAAAATTGGCAAGTCATGTTGCAGCTGGACAGAACTTTAGTTCGGCCACACTTAGAATATTGCGTGTAATTCTGGTCACCACACTACCAGAAGGACGTGGAGGCTTTGGAGAGGGTACAGAAGAGGTTTACCAGGATGTTGCCTGGTCTGGAGGGCATTAGCTATGAGGAGAGGTTGGATAAACTCGGATTGTTTTCACTGGAACGACGGAGGTGGAGGGGCGACATGATAAAGGTTTACAAAGTTAAGTTCTTTGTTCGTATCCTGGAGCCAAACAGAGAGCAGGCTTTACGAGACCTGGTATTGTGCAACGATATAGCATTAATTAATGACCTCACAGTTAATGCGCCTCTAGGTAGCAGCGATCATAATATGATTGAATTTTACATTCAGTTTGAGTGAGAGAAGAGTGGGTCCAAGACTAGTATTTTAAACTTAAATCAGGGCAATTATAAAGGCATGAATGCAGAGCTAGCTAAAGTGAACTGGCAAATCAGGTTAAAGCATAGGTCAATAGAGATGCAGTGGCAGACATTTAAGGGGATATTTCAGAATACATAGAATAGATACATTTCAACGAGAAAGAAAAATTCCAAGGGTGAGACCCGCCATCTGTGCTTAACTAAAACAGTTAAAGATAGTATCAAACTTAAAGAAAAAGCCTATAATTGCGCAAAGATGGGAGGCAGGTCAGAAGATTGGACAGAATATAAACAGCAGCAAAGAATGACTAAAAGATTGATAAGGAAGGTAAAATTGAAGTACAAGAGAAAGCTAGCTAGAAATATAAAGACAGATAGTAAGAGTTTCTTTGGATATTTAAAAAATAAAACAGTTAACAAAGTGAGCATTGGTCCGATAGAAAGTGAGTCTGGTGAATTAATGATGGATAAGGAGATGGAAGATGAATTGAACAAGTATTTTGCATCGGTCTTCACTATGGAGGATACAAGTAACATCCCAGAATTAGCTGTAAATCAGGAAATGGAAGGGAGGGAGGAACTCAAAAAAATGACAATCACCAGGGAAGTAGTACTGAACAAATTGTTGGAACTGCGGGCTGACAAGTCCCCAGGTCCTGATGAACTTCATCCTAGGGTGTTAAAGGAAGTGGCCAGTGAGGTAGTTAATTTTCCAATATTTCCTAAATTCGGGGAAGGTTCCATTAGATTGGAAAATAGCGAATGTAACTCCTTTCTTCAAAAAGGGAGGGAGACAGAAAGCAGGAAACTACAGGCCAGTTAGCTTAACATCTGTCTTCGGGGAAATGTTAGAAGCTATTATTAAAGATGTTAAAGCAGGACATTTAGAAAAATTCAAGGTAATCAGGCAGAGTCAACATGGCTTTGTGAAAGGGAAATCATGTTTAACCAATTTATTGGAGTTCTTTGAGGAAGTTCCATGTGCTGTGGATAAAGGGGAACCGGTGGATGTATTGGATTTCCAGAAGGCATTTGATAAGGTGCCACATCAAAGGTTATTGCAGAAAATAAACGCTCATGGTGTAGGGGGTGATATATTGGCATGGATAGAAGACTGGCTTGCTAACAGGAAACAGAGAGTAGGCATAAATGGGTCATTTTCTGGTTGGCAAGATGTAACAAGTGGTGTGTCACAGGGATCTGTGCAGGGGCCTCAATTTTTTACAATTTATATAAATGACTTAGGTGAAGGGGCCGAAGGTATGGTTGCTAAATCTGCTGATGACACAAAGATAGGTAGGAAATTAAGTTGTGAAGAGGACGTAAGGAGGCTACAAAGGGATATAGATCGGTTAAGTGAGTGGGCAACGACCTGGCAAAAGGAGTATAATGTGGGAAATTGTCCACTTTGGCAGGAAGAATAAAAAAGAAGCATATTATCTAAATGGTGAGAGATTGCACAGCTCTGAGATGCAGAGGGATCTGGGTGTCCCAGTGCATGAATCGCAAAAGGTTAGTATGCAGGTACAGCACGTAATTAGGAAAGCTAACAGAATGTTATCGTTTATAGTGAGGGGAATTGAATATAAAAGTAGGGAGGTTATGCTTCAGCTATACAGGGCATTGGTGAGACCACATCTGGAGTACTGTGTACAGTACTGGTCTCCTTATTTAAGGAAGGATGTAAATGCATTGGAGGCAGTACAGAGAAGGTTTACTCGACTAATACCGGGATTGGGCGGGCTGTCTTACAAGGAAAGATTGGACAGGCTAGGCTTGTATCCGCTAGAATTTAGAAGAGTAAGAGGCGACTTGATTGAAACATATAAGATCCTAAGGTCTTGACAGGGTGGATGTGGAAAGGATGTTTCCCCTTGTGGGAGAATCTAGAACTGGGGGTCACTGATTAAAAATAAGGGGTCGCCCATTTAAGACAGAGATGAGGAGAAATATTTTTTTGGAGAGGGTCCTGAGCCTTTGGAATTCTCCTCCTCAAAAGGCGGTGGAAGCAGAGTCTTTGAATATTTTTAAGGCAGAGGTAGGTAGATTCTCAGTAAGCAAAGGGGGTGGAAGGTTATTGGAGGTAGGTGGAAATGTGGAGTAATCAGTTCAGCCATGAACTTACTGAATGGTGGAGTAGGCTCGAAGGGCTGAGTGGCCTACTCCTGCTCCTAATTCGTATGTTCGTACAGTGTTACAGGCTCCAATCATTTCTTGCTTAATGCTCGGCCCAACGACTGTTAGGGGGGGGGCCTCTAAACAACTCCCACCAGCGTTCTCTAACCCCTTGCTATTCCTAATCTCAACCCATACTCTTCGACATCCTCATTGGTGCCAACATCGTCAGAGTGCAGAACAAGGGGGCAGAACCTTAAAATTCGAGCCAGGCCGTTCAGGGGTGATGTCACTTCTTCACACAAAGAGGGAGTGGAAATCTGGAACTCTCTCTTCCACCCCCCACCCCCACCACTGAAAAATGTACTGAGGTTGGGGTGGAGTGACTTTGGATCTTTCAAGGCCAGGATTCACAGCTTTCTATCGATTAGGGGTATCAAGGAATATGGGAGCCATCACAGGCAAATGGAATCAAAGCACAGATAAGCCCTGATCAGACTGAATGGCTGAACAGGCTTGAGGGGCTGAGCGGCCTTCTCCAGATCCTGTTCCAAGTCAATTCCAAGCAGAGACAAGGCTCCTCCCACTGAATCTCGTTCTAGACTTAGGGAGCGGCACCCTCACTCTCCAGGACGTCTCTCTAACGGAGGCCTTGTCACACACCAGCACCTTCCCCGCCATTACACCCACGGTGTCACAAGCTCATCCCCAGCTCCAGCCACGACTGGGATTTCCTCAATCCCACCCTCACTGTGGGTTAAAGAGGCTCTGGGCCTCACGGGATGTCTCCGGGGCCTCACAACCCTACCTCTCTGCGTCGATATCTCACAATCCTCTCGCTAACAGGAGGCTGCAGTCGGGGCAGGGGCTGAGGATCACCCAGGAGCTCAGCAACTGACTGAAAGATTTGGTGAATAAATATCATGGACTGTTAACCTCCTGCCCTCAAGCCAATCGCGAGGGGGAACTCGGCAGGCGTCTTCCTCAGGGCTGAAGGTTATTTTCTCCCACAGTTGGGGAGCTTGAGAATTTACTGAACATTTACTCGGTCTAATGTGACTTCCAGTTAATTGCAAAACTCGGAGGCAGTGCGGAAATCCATTGGGTGGCACCAGCAAGTTTGCAAAGAGTGCAGATTCAGCAGTTCCCACTCTCGCCTCAGAGACAGGGGGGTGTGGGATCATGCCCTCACTCCAGAGACTCGAGCCCTATAATCCAGGCCCGACACTCCCCCCCGCTGCGAGTACTGAGGGAGCACCGCATTGTCGGAGGGTCAGGACTGAGGGAGCGCCGCACTGTCGGAGGGTCAGGACTGAGGGAGCGCCGCACTGTCGGAGGGAGAAAAGGAAAGTGGGGAAGGGTGCGCATCTGGGAGCCGGGTGGCGGAAAGGGGGAGGATGAGGCAGGGAGGGAGCAAGAGGACGGGAGGGGAGAGCGAGGAGGGCGAGTGATAGCGAGGGAGATAAGAGCGGAAGGGTGAGGGATGGGGTGGCGCAAGAGGGAGATGGGGAAAGGGTGACAGGGCAAATGTCAGGTGAGGAAGGAGAGATGGAGGGAGAGAGAGAGAGAGAGACAGACAGAGAGAGAGAGAGAGACACAGAAAGAGAGAGAGACACAGAGAGAGAGAGAGAGACACAGAGAGAGAGACACAGAGAGAGAGAGAGAGAGAGAGAGACAGAGAGAGAGACAGAGAGAGAGAGAGAGAGACACACAGAGAGAGACAGAGACAGAGAGAGAGAGAGAGACACAAAGACTATTACCACGAGCAGACAGCAGCATCGTCATGGACACAGGGGTAGGTGGGGTGTAGAACTGGCAGGGGGAAGGGTAGAAGGTGACTGGGCTGGGGGCAAGGAGAGGAAGCTCACAGCCTCACTGTGCAGCCATCAGTCAGTCCCCACAGAGATTTTCACTGAAATGTTTTAAGATGCAGCAGTGTCAGCTGCCTGAGAAAGAGGGGACAGTGTTGGACGTCAGCAGGGGCTGCCCACTGATGTGAAAGTGACGCATTGCCTGTGATCGCACGTCATCCCACTGTCCCGCTCGAATACACTCAGTGACCTGCAGTTAAATATAACCCCAATCTTACTAACATGAGAACTCACCCTCCCAGTCCAGTCTCTATAATCTCCTCAGCACTGAAACTCCTCTGATAGAACACTGCGTCACAAGTCATGCACTGTAAATCTGCCCTGTCTGCTAACTGACAGCCAGATCGTCCGGGGGGAGGAGGGGCGGGGGAGGGGGAGGGGGATTGAAGTCACCTCTGCAATTACAAAGAGACTCGGGTCTCTGCAGGACATCACAGCCAGTAGAACAGCTTTCTGATGTGTAGTCACTGCAGTAATGTGGGAAAACGTGACCACCTATTATCACACAGCAAGATCCCACAGACAGCAAAGAGGGACATGACCCGATTATCTGCCTTTTTTACTGACGTTGGTTGAGGGATAAATATTGCTCCCAGGACACCGGAGAGAACTCCCCCCCCCCCCCACCCCCCGCCCCCTGCCCCCGTCCGCCTCTGTTCTTCTTCCGATAGCGGCCGTGGGATCTTTTACATCCACCTGAGAGGGCAGATGGGGGCCTAGGGTTCAACGTCTCATCCTGAAAGACGGCCCCTCCGACAGTGCGGCGCTCCCTCAGTACTGACCCTCCGACAGCGCGGCGCTCCCTCAGTACTGACCCTCCGACAGTGCGGCGCTCCCTCTGTACTGACCCTCCGACAGTGCGGCGCTCCCTCAGTACTGACCCTCCGACAGTGCGGCGCTCCCTCAGTACTGACCCTCCGACAGTGCGGCGCTCCCTCAGTACTGACCCTCCGACAGTGCGGCGCTCCCTCAGTACTGACCCTCCGACAGTGCGGCGCTCCGTTAGCACTGACCCTCCGACAGTGCGGCGCTCTCTCAGTACTGACCCTCCGACTGCGCGGCACTCCCTCAGTACTGACCCTCCGACTGCGCGGTGCTCCCTTAGCACTGACCCTCTGACAGTGCGGCGCTCTCTCAGTACTGACCCTCCGAATGCGCGGCACTCCCTCAGTACTGACCCTCCGACAGTGCGGCGCTCCCTCAGTACAGACCCTCCGACAGTGTGGCGCTCCCTCGGTACTGACCCTCCAACAGTGCGGCGCTCCCTCGGTACTGACCCTCCGACAGTGCGGCGCTCCCTCAGTACTGACCCTCCGACAGTGCGGCGCTCCCTCAGTATTGATCCTCCGACAGTGCGGCACTCCCTCAGTATTGATCCTCCGACAGTGCGGCACTCCCTCAGTACTGACCCTCCGACAGTCCGGCGCTCCCTCAGTATTGATCCTCCGACAGTGCGGCTCTCCCTCAGTATTGATCCTCCGACAGTGCGGCACTCCCTCAGTACTGACCCTCCAACAGTGCGGCCCTCCCTCAGTATTGATCCTCCGACTGTGCGGCACTCCCTCAGTACTGACCAGCCGACACTGCGGCGCTCCCTCAGTACTGACCCTCCGACACTCCCTCAGTACTGGCACTGGGGGAGTGTTGGGCCTGGATTATGGGGCTGGGGGCTTGAAGCCACAATCTTCTGACTGGGAGGTGAGAGAGACACTGACTGACCCTGTCCTCTTTGCAAACTGGCTGATGCTGTCGGCTTGGGTCTAGGACCTTCATTTGGGTTTTGCAATGAACGGGAAGTCTCTTTAAACTGAGCAGATCTTTAGTAAATGCTCTTGCGCCCAAACTGCCTGTGGCTGTGTCACTCTGTGGGATCTTGCTGTGCACGTGATAGCAACAGCCACGCGGCAGAACGGACCTGGCTGCCGGTGGTTATTTCGCTCACAGCCAATCGCGCTCCAAAGTTGACGGAGAGATCAGGCCCTGAGTGCCGGCCACACGAATGCTCTCTTCGCATAACACACTTAGAAAAGCAGAGTATGATTCGAACAGGTCAGCATGGTTTTACTGAAGGGAAACCCTGTTTGACAAATTTATTCGAGCTTTTTGAGGATGTAACTCGTGGGGTAGATAGAGGGGCACCAGTGGATGTAGTGTACCTGGATTTCCAAAAGACATTCGATAAGGTGCCACACAAAAGGTTAAAAGGCAAGATAAGGGCTCACGGAGTTGGAGGAAATATATTAGCATGGATTGAGGATTGGTTAACTGACAGGTAGCAACGAGTGGGCATAAATGGGGCATTTTCAAGTTTGCAGGCAATGAACAGTGGAGCGCACAAGGATCAGCTATTTCCAATCTGTCTTCATGGCTTCAATGAAGAGACAGAGAGTAAGACCCACAAGAACACAAGCAGTAGCAGTTGTAGACCACTCGGCCAACACGCCACTTGCCTTCCTAATTGCTTGCCATACCTGCATACTAACTTTCTTGTCTAAAGCACACCCAAGTGTTACCAAACGTTTGACTTTCAGCTCAATAAACAACAGAGAAGGTTGGACGCCTGGAGAAGTTGTTTACCAAGAAGTGACAGGTCATGATTGATGGAGGTCAAAAGGTTGTCGGTTTCGCTTTTGAACTGCTTTGAGTTGGGGTTGAACTGTATAAAAAGGGAGAGAACTTCCAAGGAGCGAAGAGTATTCCCAAGGAAGGAGAGAAGAGCACAGCCCAGCTCAGCTTTCCAGCACCTCTCTAAAAGACCCCGAGAAGTCCACTGTATCAACTCATCTCGTCTCCTGTCTCTGAAGAAAAGCCTACTAAATTAATTCTCAACGCCGCCTGAAAAGAACTGTCCTTAAAGATCCCAGTGACCCGTCCACGTGTACTCGGTGGACAGACTGGGATAAAAAGAGTCTATGATTGACCGTATCAGTCAGTGTGAAAAAATTTAAATAGGTGTTGTGACCCGTGGAGAAGCTCAACTGGAATAAACAGTGCACTCCTCCCGCCTCGGTTGTAACACAAGTCTCTCCGAACATCAACACTTGCAAGTTTCACACCTTTTAAAAAATATTCTGCTTTTTTATTCTTACACCCAAAGTGACTAACTTCACACTTCTCCACATTATACTCCATCTGCCATCTTCTTGCCCACTCACGTAACTTGTCTATATCTCTTTGCAGCTTCTCTGTGTCCTCCCCACAGCTTACCTTTCCACCTACCTTTACATCATCAGCAAACTTAGACACGTTACTCTCTGCCTCTTCATCTAAGTCATAACCATAGATTGGAAATAGCTGAGACCCCAGCACTGATCCTTGCCGCACACCACTACCTACTACCTGCCAATTTGAAAATGCACCATCTATTCCCACTCGTTGCTCCCTGTCTGTTAACCAATCCTCTATCCGTACTAATATATTAACCCCAACTCCATGAGCCCTTATTTTGCCTATTAATCTTTTATGTGGCACCTTATCGAATGCCTTTTGGAAATCCAGGTACACTACATCCACTAGTGCCCCTCTATCCACCCCACGAGTTACATCCTCAAAAAGCTCGAATAAATTTGTCAAACAGGATTTCCCTTTAGTAAAACCATGCTGACTTGTTCTAATCATACTCTGCTTTTCTAAGTGCACTGTTAAGACTTCCTTGATAATAGATTCCAGCATTTTTCCAACGACTGATGTTCGGCTAACTGGCCTGGAGCTCCCTGTTTTCTTTCTCCCTCCTTTCTTGAAAAGTGGTGCAGCATTTGTCAACTTCCAATCTGATGGTACCATTCCCGAATTTAAGGAAGCTTGGAAAATCATAACCAGTGCATCCACTATCTCTGCAGCTATGTCTTTTAGAACCCTAGGATGTTGGTCATCAGGTTCCGGGGGATGTGTCAGATTTTAGTTCCTTAAGTTTCTCCAGTACTTTTTCTCTGTTGATATTCCTCACTCTTTTTAGACCCTAGGTTACTGTCTATTTCTGGTATAGAACTTGCGTCTTCTACCGTGCAGACACAACATTTTTGTTCACTGCCTCTGCCATTTCCTCATTCCCCATGACGATTTCTCCTGTCTTTGCTTCTCAGGGACCAAAGTTTACTTTGGCCACTCTCTTCCTTTCTATATACCTAGAAAAGCTCTTGCCAACTGTTTTTATACCACTAACTAATGCACTCTCATATTCTGTTTTTTACCTTTTTTGTCAACTTTTTGGTGGCCTTTTGCTGGTTTCTATAACACTCTCAATTCTCAGACTTGCCACTCTTTTCTTCAACATTATAAACCTCTACCTTTATCCTTAAAGCCACGGATGGGTCTTTTTTGCTGTATCTTTGTTTTTCAATATTTTTGTTGAACATTTTGAATTATTTCTTTAAAGGTCTTCCACTGTTCATTTACCGCCATACCTTTTAGTCTATTTACCTAATTTACCTTAGCCAGTTCTCCCCTCATGCCTACATAATTGGCTTTGTTTAAGTATAAGATTCTTGTTTGGGACTGGAGTAAGTACTTTCAAACTTAACATGGAATTCAATAGTATTATGATCACTATTTCCCAGTGGATCTTTTACTATGACATTGCTTATTAAACCTGCTTCATTACACAATACGAGATCTAAGATAGCTTCAGCCTTAGCTTTTTCCACAACGTATTGCTCCAAGAAACTGTCCAGAAAACATTCTGAAAACCCATCTTCTAGCCCACTCTTGCCAATTTCGTTGTTCCAGTCTATATGAAGATTAAAGTCCCCCCACAATTATCACATTGCCTTTGTTAGGAGCTCCAATAATTTCTTGTTTAATGCTCTATCCAGCAGTATAACTACGGTTAGGGGGGCCCATAAGCTACTCCCACCGGTGTTTTCTGGCTCTTGCTATTCCTAATTTCTATCCATACTGATTCTACTTCATGATCTCCCGAAGCCAGACCTTTTCTCACTTATGTCATTCTTTATTATCCAGGCTACTCCTCCTCCTCTGCTATTCTGCCCGTCCTTCCGAAATATTGTGTACCCTGAAATATTTATTTCCCAACCTTGATCACCTTGCAACCAAGTCCGATCCCACGAACCAATCACCGTGGCTCCCACCCGGAATCACCCCCCCCCCCCCCCCACCCCCCAACTAAAGGAGCACCTCTTCTTTTGGCGTGTGGCGGTGATCTTCTCCTCACAGGGCTTTGCGAAACTACCCAGCACCTCTTCACGCCCAAACCCCACTCCCACCAACATCACCACCACCACCCCCCAGCGCCATTCCCGACCGTTTCTCCGCACCTCGGGAAGACGTGAATAAAGTTGCAGAATGGGCCTGCAATTATCAAATGATGATCTGCATAGGTAAGTCCGAGGTCGTAGGAGGTCACATGCTACTTGGAAGTCTAAATGGGGTCGAGGAGGAGAGGGATCTGGGGGCTACAGATAACACAGATCACTGAAAGCAGTGGCGCAGGTTAATAAGGTCACAAGAAAAAAAATCAAACCAAACCCTGGGGTTCAGTTCCACAGGGACTGAATCGAGAAGCAGAGCAGTTGTGTTAAACTTTGTGCAGAAACTGTGAACAGTTCTGGTCTTCGCATTTATAAAAAGGATCGAGAGGCACTGGAGAAGGTGCAAAAATAAACTTACGAGGATAATCCCAGAACTGAGAGGTTATAACTATGAGGAAAGATTGAACAGTCTGGGGGCTCGTCTCCCAAGAAGAGGCGGCTGAGGGGGCGACCTGATGGAGGTCTTTAAAATGATGAAGGGGGTTTCGATTGGGTAGACGTAGAGATGTTTCCACTTGTGGGGGGGAGACCAGAACTAGGGGGCCATCAATATAAGACAGTCAGTAATAAATTCTCAACCTCGTGTTCAAATCCCTCTGTGGCCCCTCACCCCCCCCTCCAGCCCCTACAACCCTCCGAGATCCCTGCGCTCCTCCAATTCCGGCCTCTTGACCATCCCCCGATTCCCATCGCTCCACCATTGGCGGCCGTGCCTTCAGCTGCCTGGGGCCCCAAGCTCTGGAATTCCCTCCCTAACCTCACCGCCCCTCTCTCTCCTCTAAGACGCTGCCTCGACCGACCTCTTTGACCGAGCTTTTGGTCGCCCGTCCCTGATATCTCCTGATGTGGCTCGGGGTGAAATTTTGCCTCCCATGAAGAGGCTGAGAAAGTTTAGTACAGTCACGTCACCACAGGCAAACGGCAGCTGTTGTTTCATCCGATAAAACTCACCGTGCTGGTGTTGGGCTGTGCTGTACGGGCAGCTAACGAACCCAGTCTCGCGCGTGAAAACAACTGGTCCTGCTCCATGGCAACGGTCTCCGCCTTGCTCCCTCCAGCCAATCAAGATCCTGCGAAGAGGAAGAAACAGCCAATCAGAACCAGTCTGAACGCTTTCTCTGAAGCAGCGATAGTGCGAGTGAGGTGGCAGCTGGGAAGGTGAGTTTCAGTTTAAAATAACTTACCTTTTGTTTCGGCGGACACGGGGACTGCTGGGTAAGTAAACCTATAGATTCGGGCAGTGGCTAAACCCGAAACACTACACGTGTAGTGTCTCCCACCCATCCTCCTCCTCTAACCAAAAAAAAGGACTCTTGTGTGTAAGTTTAGTTTAGTTTAGAAATACAGCACTGAAACAGGCCCTTCGGCCCACCGAGTCTGTGCCGACCATCAACCACCCATTTATACTAATCCTACACTAATCCCATATTCCTACCAAACATCCCCACCTGTCCCTATATTTCCCTACCACCTACCTATACTAGTGGCAATTTATAATGGCCAACTTACCTACCAACCTGCAAGTCTTTTGGCTTGTGGGAGGAAACCGGAGCACCCGGAGAAAACCCACGCAGACACAGGGAGAACTTGCAAACTCCACACAGGCAGTACCCAGAATTGAACCCGGGTCGCTGGAGCTGTGAGGCTGCAGTGCAGTAAGGTTTGGTAAGGTAAGGTTTTCCTTTTTCTTTAATCTCTGTTGTCAATTTGGTGCGGAGGGGATGGAAGCTCGGGCAGTTGCATGCTCCTCTTGCAGGATGTGGGAGGTGAGGGTCACCACTGGTGTCCCTGCTGACTTCACCTGTGAGAAGTGCACCCAACTCCAGCTCCTCACAGACCGCGTTAGGGAACTGGAGCTGGATGAACTTCGGATCATTCAGGATGCTGAGGGGGTGATAGCGAGCAGTTATAGGAAAGTAGTGACACCTAAGTTACAGGATAAAGGTAGCTGGGTGACTGTCAGGGGAGGGAAAGGGAATAGGCGCACAGCGCAGGGATCCCCTGTGGCCGTTCCCCTCAATAATACGTATACCGTTTTGGATACGGTTGAGGGGGGGGGGAACCTACCAGAGGAAAGCCACAGTAGCCAGGTCTCTGGCACTGAGCCTGGCTCAGTGGCTCAGAAGGGAAGGGGGGAGAATAGGAGAGCGATAGTGATAGGAGATTCAATGGTTAGAGGAACAGACAGGAGATTCTGTGGTCGCGAACGAGACTCCCGGATGGTATGTTGCCTCCCGCGTGCCAGGGTCAGGGGTGTCTCGGATCGAGTCTACAGGATTCTTAAGGGGGAGGGGGAGCAGCCAGAGGTCGTGGTACATATCTGTACCAATGACATAGCTAGGAAAAGGGATGAGGACCTGAAAAGCGAATATAGGGAGTTAGGTTGGAAGCTAAAAGGCAGGACAAGCAGGATAGTAATCTCAGGATTGTTACCGGTGCCACGTGCTAGTGAGGCTAGAAACAGGGAGCGAGTGCAGCTGAACACGTGGCTACAGAACTGGTGTAGGAGGGAGGGCTTCAGATATGTAGATCATTGGGATACCTTCTGGGGAAGGTGGGACCTGTACAAGAAGGACGGGTTGCATCTGAACTGGAGGGGCACCAATATCCTGGGCGGGAGGTTTGCTAGAGCTCTTCGGGAGGGTTTAAACTAGTTTGGCAGGGGGATGGGAACCGGAGCCACGGATCAGTGGATGGGGTAGCTGTTGAACAGGCAGATACCGAGTGCAGAGAGACTGTGAGGAAGGTTAGACAGTTGACAGGGCAAAGTTGCAGCCAGTATGATGGGTTGAAGTGTGTCTATTTTAACGCAAGAAGTGTCAGGAATAAGGGTGATGAACTTAGATCGTGGATCAGTACTTGGAGCTACGATGTTGTGGCCATTACAGAGACGTGGATATCACAGAGGCAGGAATGGATGTTGGATGTTCCGGGGTTTAGATGTTTCAAAAGGAATAGGGAGGGAGGTAAAAGAGGTGGGGGAGTGGCATTGTTAATCAGGGATAGTATCACAGCTGCAGAAAGGGAGGTCGTCGAGGAGGGTTTGTCTACTGAGTCATTATGGGTGGAAGTCAGAAACAGGAAAGGAGCAGTCACTTTGTTGGGAGTTTTCTATAGACCCCCCAATAGCAGCAGAGACACGGGGGAACAGATTGGGAGGCAGATTTTGGAAAGGTGCAGAAGTAACAGGGTTGTTGTCATGGGTGACTTCAACTTCCCTAATATTGATTGGAACCTCCTTAGTGAAAATAGTTTGGATGGAGCAGTTTTTGTCAGGTGTGTCCAGGAAGGTTTCCTGACTCAATATGTAGATAGGCCGACTGGAGGGGAGACAATGTTGGATTTGGTGCTTGGCAACGAACCAGGCCAGGTGGCAGATCTCTCGGTGGGAGAGCATTTCGGTGATAGTGATCACAACTCCCTGACCTTTACTGTAGTCATGGAGAGGGACAGGAGCAGACGGGATGGGAAAATATTTAATTGGGGGAGGGGGAATTACAATGCTATTAGGCAGGAACTGGGGAGCATAAATTGGGAACAGATGTTCTCAGGGAAATGCACGACAGAAATGTGGAGGTTGTTTAGGGAGCACTTGCTGCGACTGCTGGATAGGTTTGTCCCGATGAGGCAGGGAAGGGATGGTAGAGTGAAGGAACCTTGGATGACAAGAGATGTGGAACAGCTAGTCAAGAGGAAGAAGGAAGCTTACTTAAGGTTGAGGAAGCAAGGATCAGACAGGGCTCTAGAGGGTTACAAGGTAGCCAGGAAGGAACTGAAGAATGTACTTAGGAGAGCTAGAAGGGGACATGAAAAAGTCTTGGCGGGTAGTATTAAGGAAAATCCCAAGACGTTCTACATTTATGTGAGGAACAAGAGGATGGCCAGAGTGAGGGTAGGGCCGATCAGGGATAGTGGAGGGAACTTGTGCCTGGAGTCGGAGGAGGTAGGGGAGGTCCTAAATGAATACTTTGCTTCAGTATTCACTAATAAGAGGGACCTGGTCGTTTGTGAGGACAGCGTGGAACAGGCTGATATGCTCGAACAGGTTGAGGTTAAGAGGGAGGATGTGCTGGAAATTGTGAATGATATGAGGATAGATAAGTCCCCGGGGCCAGACGGGATATACCCAAGGATATTACGGGAAGCGAGGGAAAAGATTGCCGCCCCTTTGGCGATGATCTTTGCGTCTTCACTGTCCACTGGAGTAGTACCGGATGATTGGAGGGTGGCAAATGTTGTTCCCTTGTTCAAGAAAGGGAATAGGGATAACCCTGGGAATTATAGACCAGTCAGTCTTAATTCGGTAGTGGGCAAATTATTGGAGAGGATTCTGAGAGACAGGATTTATGATTATTTGGAAAACCATGGTTTGATTAGAGACAGTCAGCATGGCTTTGTGAGGGGCAGGTCATGCCTCACAAGCGTTATTGAATTCTTTGAAGATGTGGCAAAACACATTGATGAAGGAAGAGCAGTGGATGTGGTGTATATGGATTTTAGCAAGGCGTTTGATAAGGTTCCCCATGGTAGGCTCATTCAGAAAGTAAGGAGGCATGGGATACAGGGAAAGTTGGCTGTCTGGATACAAAATTGGCTGGCCCATAGAAGTCAGAGGGTGGTAGCAGATGGAAAGTATTCAGCATGGAGCTCGGTGACCAGTGGTGTTCCACAAGGATCTGTTCTGGGACCTCTGCTCTTTGTGATTTTTATAAATGACTTGGATGAGGAGGTGGAAGGCTGGGTTAGTAAGTTTGCCGATGACACGAAGGTTGCTGGAGTTGTGGATAGTGGCTGTTGTAGGTTGCAACGGGACATTGACAGAATGCAGAGCTGGGCTGAGAAGTGGCAGATGGAGTTCAACCTGGAAAAGTGTGAAGTGATTCATTTTGGAAGGTCGAATTTGAATGCGGAATACAGGCTTAAAGACAGAATTCTTGGTAGTGTGGAGGAACAGAGGGATCTTGGGATCCATGTCCATAGATCGCTCAAAGTTGCCACCCAAGTTGATAGGGTTGTTAAGAAGGCGTATGGTGTGTTGGCTTTCATTAACAGGGGGATTGAGTTTAAGAGCCACGAGGTTATGCTGCAGCTCTATAAAGCCCTGGTTCGACCACACTTGGAATATTGTGTTCAGTTCTGGTTGCCTCATTATAGGAAGGATGTGGAAGCTTTAGAGAGGGTGCAGAGGAGATTTACCAGGATGCTGCCTGGACTGGAGGGCATGTCCTACGAAGAAAGGTTGAGGGAGCTAGGGCTTTTCTCATTGGAGCGAAGGATGAGAGGTGACTTGATAGAGGGGTACAAGATGATGAGAGGCATAGATAGAGTGGATAGTCAGAGACTTTTTCCCAGGGTGGAAAGGGCTATCACCAGGGGGCATAATTTTAAGGTGATTGGAGGAAGGTTTCGGGGAGATGTCAGAGGTAGGTTCTTTACACAGAGTGGTGGGTGCGTGGTAGGTGGTAGTAGAAGCAGATACATTAGGGGCATTTAAGCGACTCTTGGATAGGTACATGGATGATAGTAGAATGAAGGGTAGGTAGTTAGTTTGATCTTAGAGTAGGTTAAAGGTTCGGCACAACATCGTGGGCCGAAGGGCCTGTACTGTGCTGTTCTGTGTTATACATTATGAGGAGCAAATGCACAAACTCGGCTGGTATTCCTGGGTTAAGGGGTGATCTGATCAAAGTTTTCAAGATATTAAGGGGAACTGATAGGGTGGAGAGAAACTGCTTCCACTGGTTGGGGAGTCTAGGACTGGGGGGGCAGAGATGTATCGACCTGGCTGGCCTACAGAATTGCTTCCTTTGCAAACGCGCTTGGACTGGTTAGTGGGTGAGCAGACCACAATGGATATCCTACTTGTAAGTATATGGAAATATAACGCCCCCATCTACTTTCTCTTGCAATTAAAGTAAAAAGAAGTTGATTTAACTCCGGCTTCGGACTCCTTGTAACTCAGAATCGCCTACTCGGTTTGACCTAACAGGGGCTCCTCGCAACTGTACAGGGGGAGTGTCAAAGGAAACCGTGGCCCTGCACCTCAGGAGGGATAGAGAGGGTGCAGCCCAGATTCACCAGATTGGGGGTTACACGGTTCAATGATGAGGACGGGTTGCACAGACTAGACTTGTATTCCCTGGAGTAAAGCAGGTTAAAGTGCAATCTAATCGAGGCGTGGGAGGGTGATTAAACGATCCAACAGGATTTCGTCCGCGCCCAGTAGACTCCAGTTGCTCGAAGACCCACACCAGCAAATCTAGAGGGATATCAGTCAGAGGGGGAGAGGGAGAAAGGGGAGAGAGGGGAGAGGGGAGAGGGGGGAGAGGGGAGAGGGGGGAGAGGGGGGAGAGGGGGGAGAGGAGAAAGGGGAGAGGGGGGAGAGGGGAGAGGAGAGAAGAGGGAGAGGGGAGAGGAGAAAGGGGAGAGGGGGGAGAGGGGAGAGGAGAGAGGGAGAAAGGGGAGAGGGGAAAGGGGAGAGGAGAAAGGAGAAAGGGGAGAGGAGAAAGGAGAAAGGGGAGAGGGGAGAGAACCACCCATCTCCGCTCTAAATGGGTCATCCGTTTCCACCCCCACCCACACTCCAGACTTCACTATTCCAACAGCCTCCCACCCTCCATAAACTATACTTCACCCAAACATCTTGCCATCCCGTATCCTAAATCACGACCCCCCACTCCCCCTATCCTCCCCGCCCCCTCCGCCTATCCTCCCCTCGCCCGTGTCTCCGCCTCCTCATCCTCTCCTCCCATCCTCCCCCTCGCCTCCTCATCCTCTCCTCCCATCCTCCCCCCTCGCCACCTCATCCTCTCCTCCCATCCTCCCCCTCGCCTCCTCATCCTCTCCTCCCATCCTCCCCCCTCGCCTCCTCATCCTCTCCTCCCATCCTCCCCCTTGCCTCCTCATCCTCTCCTCCCATCCTCCCCCCTCGCCTCCTCATCCTCCCCTCCTCCTCCCTCGCCTCCTCATCCTCCCCTCCTCCCCCCTCGCCTCCTCATCCTCCCCTCCTCCCCCTCGCCTCCTCATCCTCCCTCCTCCCCCTCGCCTCCTCATCCTCCCCTCCTCCCCCCTCGCCTCCTCATCCTCCCTCCTCCTCCCTCGCCTCCTCATCCTCCCCTCCTCCCCCCTCGCCTCCTCATCCTCCCATCCTCCCCCCTCGCCTCCTCATCCTCCCCTCCTCCTCCCTCGCCTCCTCATCCTCCCATCCTCCCCCCTCGCCTCCTCATCCTCCCCTCCTCCTCCCTCGCCTCCTCATCCTCCCCTCCTCCTCCCTCGCCTCCTCATCCTCCCCTCCTCCCCCCTCGCCTCCTCATCCTCCCCTCCTCCCCCCTCGCCTCCTCATCCTCCCCTCCTCCCCCTCGCCTCCTCATCCTCCCCCCTCTCCCTCCTCTCCCTCTCTCAGTCCCTCTCCCTCTAATCCCCCTGCCGCTTGGGCCTCAATCCCCGGGCCCCACACTCACCGGCGACGGCCTCAACCTGGCGATCGGCTGCAGATCGCGCCACCGGCAGCAATTGGTCCTCCCAGTCCCACTGGTCCTCCCAGCGCCGAGTCCTCCAGCGATTGGTCCTCCCAGCGCCGAGTCCTCCAGCGATTGGTCCTCCCAGCGCCGAGTCCTCCAGCGATTGGTCCTCCCAGCGCCGAGTCCTCCAGCGATTGGTCCTCCCAACACCGAGTCCTCCAGCGCCTGGACCTCCCAGCGCCGAGTCCTCCAGCGATTGGTCCTCCCAACACCGAGTCCTCCAGCGATTGGTCCTCCCAGCGCCGAGTCCTCCAGCGATTGGTCCTCCCAGCGCCGAGTCCTCCAGCGATTGGTCCTCCCAACACCGAGTCCTCCAGCGATTGGTCCTCCCAACACCGAGTCCTCCAGCGATTGGTCCTCCCAGCGCCGAGTCCTCCAGCGATTGGTCCTCCCAGCGCCGAGTCCTCCAGCGCCTGGACCTCCCAGTCCTCCAGAGATTGGTCCTCCAAACCCTCTCGACAGTAGGGGGCGGAGAGGTCCAGTACTGAGGGAGTGCCGCACTGTCGGAATGAGGGGGTGAATGCGAGGCCCCCGA